>NC_135621.1:42232481-42536746 GCF_053574225.1 Canis aureus
TATCTACAAAGAGCAAAGATTTAGACTTATATATTCCACAAGCTTCAGTTTCTACATCTGTAAGTTGAAGATGACATCTTATATGGTGGGCTGGGAAATGAGCTTTAGGCATTAGTTAAGTGAAGGGCATAGTAGAATATCAGGGATTTAGTAGAAAATCTTTCAATGACAGATATAATCATTTTTAGAGGCATAGATATAATGTAGATGACCTAGTAAATCATTAACCATCTTAATATTGTGAAGGAAACACAGTAGACTTAAAACAAAAGAATAAATATAATTTAAGCTTAACATAAAAATATTTTAATTTTTGACCAAAAAAATTTTGTTAAATAAGTCAGTCAAGTATAGAAGAAAAAAAAAAAACTAGATAATTTGCTATTTGAGGATAAAATATGTAATGAAAGTTTAGAATTCAAAAATGTTAACCAAACATATTTTATAACCATAGTATTATTGCAATCACTGTACTGATGGATATTTCCAGCCAATTACACAGATCACTGAAAGACACAAACATAAAAATTAGGGTGTAGTGTTAAATCTAGTTATTTTTTCCATGGTAATTTTATCATAAAGCACATTTTTACAGTTTAGGATTTTAATATGAATCATACATTGGTAATTTGCCATCAAGAAGTGTGTGCAATCCTGTAGCCCTTCATCTTCTGATTTATATATATATTTTTATTTAACATGCATTTCAAGTGCTAAATATGTGATAGGCACTATGTCAAGTCCACAGCCAGAATGGCATGCAAAACTATATTTATGACCACATAAATATATACACTGTTGGCTACCTTGAGTCCCTTCTCTAACCAATCTATAGAACATGATTTGCCAATGGAACCACTCTTGCCCAAACTCTCTAACTTACTCCTGTATCCTCCAAATGCCCCATCCTGATTCAATAAATAGTGTTCTACTCCTTGACACTGTTTCACTCCTTGACTCACTGAGGGATGTTGAGTAAATCATATAACTGTCGCCATGTTTTTAAACCTTCAACCCAAGGGACACCTGGGTGGCTCAGCAGTTAAGCATCTGCCTTGGGCTCAGGTCGTGAGGCTGGATACCAGGAATCGAGTCCCACATCAGACTGCCTTTTGGAGCCTGCTTCTCCCTCTGCCTATGTTTCTGCCTCTCTCTGTGTGTTTCATGAATAAATAAATACAATCTTAAAAAAAAGTAAATAAACCTTCAACCCAGGCATATAAACCAGTATTCCTTTTCTTGGCTCTTGTGAGCTCCTTCCTTGAGGTGGCTCTTCTGAGTTTTTCTTACTCTACTCGGCCTCCTGGTCTGGCTCTAGCATCTGCTTTACTGTTCCAGGCAAAGTGAAACAAACACTCGTCTTGATTATGTATGTATGCGTGTGTGCATGTGTGTGATTTTCCACCTTCCTATCTTTGTTCATTTTCTGGAACAACTTCATACTTGATAGCTGAGGTTGTTTATTGTACTGCTTTTCTGACCCTTAATTTTATTTATGATTATTATTTTATTTATTTTTCAAGATCATATCTTGATTTCAGTCTTAGATGTTCAGTAAGCTGACAGAATCATAATTTGACAGTATTTATTTCAGAGATTTTATTTATTTACTTGAGAGAGTACGAGCAGGGGGAGGGGCAGATGGAGAGGGAGAAACAGAATCCGCACTGAGAAGGGAACTCAACATGGGGCTCAATCCCAGAATCCTGGGATCATGACCTGACCTGAAGGCAGACACTTAACTGACTGAGCCACCCCAGGCACCAATGACGGTACTTACATGTTTAGTTTGCATTTAACTACAAACAACATGAGTCAATTATGTGTTGTATTTTATTTTATTTTATTTTATTTTATTTTATTTATTTTTTTATTTATTTTATTATACAGCAATTAGTGTTGTATAAAGATCAGAAGTATATCTATCTTCCCAGTTCCCTGTGATGCCCCTCTAAGTATTTATATTTCTCTCTCTCTAACACACTCTCTTTCCCTCTCCCTTGTCTTTCCAACTGTCAGCAAAATGGATTTAAAAAAAAGATTTGCATGAATTTTTTTTTTGATAGAAAGGATGTCAACATATTGTTTTCTTTCAGAACTTAAGTATAGGCATTTGTTGCAAAATAAAGAACAACACTCTGCACTGGAAGTGATTTTGTTTTGTTTTTTAAATATTTTATTATTTGTTTGTTTGTTTGTTTGTGAGAGAGAGTGCCAGAGAGAGAGCACAAGCGGGAGGAGCACCCTAGGGAGAGAGAGAAGCAGACTCCCTGCTGAGCAGGGAGCCCAATGTGAGGCTCTATCCCAGGACCCTGGGATCATGGCCTGAGCAGAAGGCCAAAAAGATTGGGGCACCTGGGGGCTCCAGAAGAGAATTTGAATCTTGTTAGGGCCTGACTGTGTGACTGTGGACAAATTATTTATCTGAAACTCAGGTTGAGATAAGGATAATATATCCTATAAAGACCTGCTGGGATAATTTATGAAATTATCCATTTGAGAAGACTAACATCTATCTTGTGCTCAATAAATGGAAGTTTCCTTTCCTTGATTCCTTGTGTATTCTTAATAAAATATTGTGCTTTGACACAAAATCTCTTCTTATGTTGGTAATTATGACTTCAAAAAGCTTATTTAGAATAATGGGCTATGATATTATTAAATAGCAAATTTTAAATAACCATTTTTTTCATTTCAAACTAGTACTGTTTTCATTTCAAATAAATGCATTTTAAGTAAATAAAATTAAAATAATAAAAAAGCATGCTTCTTTTCTAATACTGATTCAAATGTATTTATAATTATTGTCTTGACCATGTCTCGACAAACTACACACATATTTATTCTTTATTTCAGTGCGGTGAGCAAGTGCTAATATTGCTTACTTTTAAAACAGATAAGCAGGGGTACCGCAGTGGCTCAGCCGGTTAAGCATCTACCTTCCACTCAGGCCGTGATCTCAGGATCCTGGGATCTAGCCCCAGGTTGGGCTCCTTGCTTAGCAGAGTCTGCTTCTTCCTCTCCCTCTCTTCTTTCCCCCTGCTCATACTCTCTGTCTCTCCCTCAAGTAAATAAATAAAATCTTAAAAAAAAAAATACCGTTAAATGATGCTCTCTCGACTCCTCTAACTCTGGGAAACGTACAAGGGGTAGTGAAAAGGGAGGTGGGTTGGGGGATGGGTGACTGGGTGATGCGTATTGAAGGGGCATTCGACAGGATGAGCACTGGGTGTTATGCTATATGTTGGCAAATCAAACTCCAATAAAAAATACAAAAAATAACAAAAAATAAAAAATAAATTATGCTCTCTCTTTCATAACTCTCTCTTAAACAAACAAACAAAAAAACATGAAAATGTTAAAAAAAAGGAAAATAGATGACCTTATCTTAACTCAAAGGGTGATATTGACCTGCCAAAAAAGTTTCCCTTTCACATTTCCTACTTCTCTTGTTCTTGTCAATGTTGCACAGTTAATCTGAGTTTCATTGGTATACCTATGCCCTCGAAAAATTAGTAGATATAGACACATAAAAGGGAACAATGTATTTATTTTTTTTTTAATTTTTATTTATTTAGGATAGTCACACAGAGAGAGAGAGAGAGAGAGAGAGAGAGAGAGAGAGAGAGAGGCAGAGGGAGAAGCAGGCTCCATGCACCGGGAGCCCGACGTGGGATTCGACCCCGGATATCCAGGATCGCGCCCTGGGCCAAAGGCAGGCGCCAAACCACTGCGCCACCCAGGGATCCCGGGAACAATGTATTTAGAAAATTAAAGGAAATAAGTTTGTGAATTTCAGTTTCTAAATAAGATGCAAATTCTAAAAGAATACACAAAAAGTATGCAAATCTACAAACCTGAGATTCCCAGAATACAATGGAACTCTCACAGACCCTTTATTTGACACATGTATTCAACAAATTTTATTGAGCTACTCTTGTGCTACATACACCACATGATAATTATGGCATATGTATATTAAAGTACAATTATTGAAAATTAAGTTAAATATAGAGGTAGAAAAAATATAGAATAGAATAGAATATAGAGGTGGGAATTTTTGGTACTATCTCAGTATCAGTAATAAAATTAAGTAATAAATTAAGTAATGTTTATTTGATTTGTTTTTTCTGATAACTGGAATATATTTTGAAATCAGATTTCAAAGTTAGGTACATACATTTGGGTCATCGTTCATTCCACACATTCTTAAATAAAAGCTTCAAGATGGATTAAGTTCCTTGTGTGAGATTTTTGTGTGCTCCCTGTGAAGAACTTCAACTTTACAAGTTGCTTTTTCATTGAGAATACCAGTTATTTTTTTTTACTAACTTTATAGCCGAACTTGTAGCCAAAATAATTTTCTCATGGATATCATATTCATGTTCCTATTTGCGGCTAATTTAAATTTTGATTTGTTTTACTTCATCCCATTTGCAGTTATAATTCTTTCTCTCCCCTTGTGGATTAGAACCTTTTATTCTCACCAGAAATAGAAGTCAAAATTGAATATTCTGCAATTCGTCTGAATTAAACATATATTGGATCATTGGATCAGTAAGAAAAAAGTAGTGCATTCCATCCCTTAATTTATTCCTGAAATGTTCATTCAGCAGTTTGTGTGCCCCCTAATCTTTCAGCCTAGAGTCTCCTTCTCACTTCTCCATCTCCTCAATGGCCTCACTCACTCCATGATCTTTTTAATTTTCTCATTTTTAAAAAGATTTATGTGTTTATTTCTCTTAGAGAGAGAAAGAGGGGGTTGAGGCAGGCAGTAGGAGAGGCAGAGGGAATCTCAAGTGGACTCTGAGCTGAGCCTGGAACCCTACCCCACATGAGGCTTGATCTCAACACCCTGAGATCAGGGCCTGAGCCCAAATCAAGAGTTGCTTGTTTAACTGACTGCACCACCCAGGCATCCACTTTTTCATTTTCTTATTATTTATAATAGGAAGGATTAAAACTCCCCATATTATGTAAAAAAGGAAAGTATCAAGAATATCCAAGACCTCACTATTCATCTCAAAGTTAACAAATTCATGTCCTTCTATATCTTTCCCCAATTCTACTTCCTACCTCCCTACCACAGAGTAATCACTTACTTTCTTTGCCTTCTTTTTTCATAACTTTACAAGAACACATTATGCTAATAGTATTAATCGTGACTGCTTTTTGAACTTTACAAAATCTTTCTGGACTTTTTTCCCTCTACCTAATATTTGTAAGACTCATCCATTCTAAAAAAAAAAAAAAAAAAGACTCATCCATTCTCATGCACAGACATACAGTTTGTGCTTTTCCACAGTTGTTGATAATTGTTCTGTAAGAACAAATCATACTTCAGTTACTTAATTGATGAACATATGGGTTGTTTCCACTTAGGTGCCATTATAACTGGGGCTGCTTGGCACATTCTTGCTGGAGCGTATTCCTGGAAGAAGGATGACTGGATCACAGGGGGGCTGAATGTTCAATTTTACTAGGTAGTGCAAAACTCTTCCAAAGTACCCGTTATAAATATAACTAGTGGTCATGGACTGAATAGTAGATGTTTTACCTCCCCACCAGCACTTTGTAATGAAAAAGAAAGTCTAGAATCTGGGGAAAGGAGATCTGCTTAGTGTTCCCGGAAAACTTCATTTTTCTGCTTCAATTTCCTGATTTATAAAGTAGTTCACAGGTTTTTGTGAGGATTAAATATTTTTGTTTTTGTTTTTGTTTTTTTTTATTTATTTATTTTTTATTGGTGTTCAATTTACTAACATACAGAATAACCCCCAGTGCCCGTCACCCATTCACTCCCACCCCCCCGCCCTTCTCCCCTTCTACCACCCCTAGTTCGTTTCCCAGAGTTAGCAGTCTTTACGTTCTGTCTCCCTTTCTGATATTTCCCACACATTTCTTCTCCCTTCCCTTATATTCCCTTTCACTATTATTTATATTCCCCAAATGAATGAGAACATATAATGTTTGTCCTTCTCCGACTGACTTACTTCACTCAGCATAATTCTTGCAGCTTAGGGATGCCTGGGTGGCTCAGTGGTTGAGCATCTGCATTCGGCTCAGGTCACAATCCTGGGTCCTGCAATCCAGTCCCACATCAGGCTCTCCCTCTGCCTGTGTCTCTGCCTCCCTCTGTGTGTCTCTCATGAATAAATAAATAAAATCTTTTAAAAATTTTTTCCAGCTTAAATTGATGTTTAAGGCATTTCTCTCCCCATCTTTTTAAAATTTTTTTCTTTTTCTTTCTCTATTTGTGCTTTTATTTTTTCTTTTTCTTTCTCTATTTATGCTTTCTCTATTGAGCTTCCTCTTTTATTTTCTCATCTCCCCAATCCCTCTTACTTAACTACTACTTGACACAATGTAAAATGAAGCACATTAGTTTTGTGAGTTGAATATACGTTTATGGGTTCTGATCTTTTTCTCTGTGTTTTTATAAAGAGATTTGGTTGCACCAATTTGGTTGCTGGTACAGAAGCTTACATCTAGAAGCTACTGTCCCTGTGTTAACAGGGCAGTCCAAGAGAGATAATGACAAACTTGGCTTCTAGAAATTTCAGGGTTGTGTATCTGTGTGTATGTGTGTGTGGTGGTGGTGGTGTGGGGGTGTTTCCCAACATCCACCATCAGTGAAATCAACAGGCCACCAGGATGTTCTTCAGGGCTGGTCTCCACTTGTAGCTGGTCTCCCTGGGGCACATCCTGGACTAGAATATAATAGCTTGGAGAAGTAACGCCTTCCAACATTACACTTTTCTCAATATCATTTCACATGAATAGGAGCCATGGGACTGGTGAGATGCTATTGTCCTCAAGATTCTCCCCAAGTACACCCAATAGTCTCTTTATGAGATTCTGGAATCTTTTGATTTGCAGATTCTAGCAACAACTAACATATCATAGCAGCATAGAATCACTGTTATCTCTCCTCACGTTTGTTAGTTGTAAGCCAAATGGATGCCCAAAGTCAGCCCCTCCTTCGTATCAATTCCTGTCATGGGAGTGAATGTTTTCCCACAAAATTTCATGCCTGGAACCTTAGAATGTGACCTTATTTGGAAATGTAATTTTTGCAGATGGAATTAGTTAAAATGGAATCATAGTGCATTAGAGTGGGTCTTAAACCCATGGCTCAGGGACTTTATAAGACAAGGAGAGGAGACACAGAGAAGTTCATGTGATCATGGAGGCAGAGATTAGATTTATACCACTATGAGTGAAGGAAAGCCAGGAGCCAGTAGACACTGGGAGACCCAAGGGAATATTCTTCCCTAGAGTCTTCAGAGGGAGCATGGCCCTCCTAACACCATGATTTTAGATTTTCAGCCTTCAGAACTCCAAGAGAATAAATTTCTGTGTTTTTTAAGATATCCATTTTGCAGTAATTTGTTATGGCAGCCCTAGGAGTCTCATATAACAAGGGAATAGCGAAACATACTCTGAGACCAAAAAGAAATACACACACACACATACACCCATTTTGTGACTGTAATAGATAAAGACATTAATTAATATAGTATAGAAAGGGGCTGTAAATTATGGATCTGAAGAATGTGGGGTATAGTGTAAAAAATGTATTTTTAGCTTTGGACTTTGCCCTGAAGCCGGAATCCACAGCAGCCACTCCGATTCCAATTGATTATTCCCCATTTCTAGTTACTCTTTGTATGCTTTTGTGCAGAATGATTCTTCCTCCGAGAGTTTGCATGATTCAAAGGCAAAACAGTCCCCCTTAAAGGATGTCATTGGAGAGTGCAGAGCACTTAATTCTTTGCCACTCTGGAGATGCATTCCTTGACCATTATTTATTAGTGGTTTTGAAGGCAAAGACAGCTGTGAATGACAAGCATCTGTCACAGATTCATCCAAGTTCATGGTATTGAGCCTCAAACTCTGGCACCTCGTGACAAAGGTATGATACGCACAGTCCTTAAGCTCTCTGTAAGTGGATGAATCTGGCATGGTACGGAGCTCTTGCCTTTCAACCCAAATCAAACTTATTCTCTGCAGTATTCTGGCCAATCTGTTAATATGTGATTCATACTCGAATGGCACCCTTGGAGTCATAATGGAAGGCAGTTTGGATTCATTGGAGAAATCTGGCACCGCATGGAAAGCTGAGCACCATCTCCCTCTGACTCACAGTGTCTTTTGGCTTCTACAAAAGAGAAGAAACAAGGAGTCCAGGTATGTGCCATTGGCAAACACTTGCACCCACTGCCCTGCACAGTGGGGGATGCAAAGTGGCATTGGTTGTAGCTAATTGACATGTGGCGCCACTAGACTGCGAAGCCCCTGGTTTGGCCAATAACACTGATGGTTTTGCTTGGAACTGTCCTTGTTGAATAAAGTCACTGTAATAAAATATGATTCGAGCATCTGATTCCTCCTATAGGTCGCCAAAAATCACAGTAAAAATGGGAAAGCCCAAACCTATGCTTTCTCAAAGCTTAAATGTAAATGTTAGGCGCCCTTCCATGACTTCCTTCATAGAACTCTCCTCCGCCACCACAGGCTGAATTCTGGGACCACTGACACACACTCAGTGAGGGACACACAGCACTATAGTTTCTACATGTCATCTCAAGAAATTGGGTATTTGAATGACAAATAACACTAAATAAATCTGCATGTGCAGACTCTCATATGCTATAACATGGGACCTCCATGCCACCCAACCCGAGGTGAGGGCAGCCAAGTTCCTTGGGTGTGAGGCAAACCAAATTATGGAGGTTTCATTTTCCTGTGCGCTTGTAGGAAAGGTTTTATTTTTCTCATTTATGGTTTATTAAAACACCCCAAAATAGAGGAAAAATGGTTTGGATTACTAGCTTCTCATATTCTGTGGGAATGTCATCGTGCTTCTGTTATGACATTCCTCACCTTGCATTCTCTCTCTCTCTCTCTCTCTGAATATTATGTCTTAATAGGGAGGCCTGTAAATCAGCCAACTGGCTCCTGAGGCCCCGGAGTTTCTTCAGGTGATGAGCAGAATCCCCCCATTGTGCTCCATTGTGCAATCCAGGCAGGCTTGCCAGATAAAACTGCATGCAGAGCTCACATTGTCCCCTGGCCCAACAAAGGAGCCATGCTCCATCCTCCCTGCCCTTCCGCTGAGGCCTTTGGTCAGGGGCTCTTAGCTGGACTCTGCAGTCAGAGCCTCTGAAGGCCTTGCACCTCTTCTCACTCTACACCGGATACACCTGTCTAGACTACAGCAAGCTTTGGTCTTGGGATGAGCTTCTTTGTGTGTGTGTGGACAGCACTGATGCACAATGTCACCTTAGTTTCAGGTGTACAACATCTCTATTCATTAGGTTATCTTTACCACACGTGTAGTTCATTACCCTCAAGCACGGCACAGCACTATCACACCACCATTGACTGTATCCCCTATGCTGTACCTTTTAATCGGGTGACTTATTCATTCCATAACTGGAAGCTTTATCTCACACTCTCCTTCTCCCACTTTGTCCATCCGCTCAGCCCTCTTCCTTCTGGCCACCATCAGGTTGTTCCCTGATTCTGCTTGCAGCTTCTTTGTTGATCATTTGTTCTGGTTTTTCCGATTCTACCTATTAAGTGAAATCATAGAGTGTTTGTTTCTATCTTACTGCATTCACTTAGTGTTATATCTTCTAGATCCATCCACATTGTCACAAATGACAAGATTCGGATGAGCTTCTTAAACAAAAAGTTCATTTAAATGAAGAACCTGGGATGCCTGGGTGGCTTAGCAGTTGAGCATCTGCCTTCCACTCAGGTTGTGATCCTGGGATCCTGGGATCGAGTCCCGCATTGGGCTCCTTGTGGGGATCCTGCTTCTCCCTCTGCCTGTGTCTCTGCTTCTCTCTGTGTCTCTCATGAATAAATAAACAAAATCTTAAAAAAGAAAAAGCTAAGAACTTACTCCTAACAAAGCTTTCCAAAATAAGTTTATTTTCTTCCCTCTCTTGTCTCATTTAGACCTTGGTTTCCTCTCCTCTTGGTGACCTCTGGTGTTCCATTATAGTTTCAGGCTTTCTAATCTCTTCTACTCAGCAGGGGGAGAAAAGGACCGAGTTATAGCTGGTGACACGGTGGTGAGCTCCTTGGATTGTAGAGTGTTCTGTGTGCTCCCGTTGAGATTGCTCCTCACTTCTCATGATTCCCAGCAATAGCAACATGGACACCATCACCAGCAGAAGCTTTTGCAAGTATCCAATTATGGCTTAGACACTCCACAAGGAAATTGCATTCAGCCAGCACCTGCCTGGCAGCAAAGTCTTGTCTCAGCACTTCTCACACTAGCAGAGGGCAGTTTCCTCTGTAGTGTGTAGCCCAGTTGGGGTGATGAGCAATTCTCCCCCAAAGAGCCTCCCGAGACAGCTGGTGACTGTAGTAGCAAAGCCACTGCCTCAGTGTGCATGCCCATAAAAATGCGGGACTTGGGTACATGTCTAGGGCAGGGTTCACCAAGCTTGTTTGCTCTTGCCTCTGTTGAATCTCTCAAGGGACTACTTACTCTCCACCCTCCTTCTTTTATGGTTCTTCCAACAGAGAAGCTGAAGATACTTCACCCAGCTGCTCAGTCATTATCTTTTTTTTCTCCCCGGTTTTAGAATAACTATAGTTGGCCATTGCAATATGTTTGGTAATTGTTCTGTGTTCATACCAATTCCAGTACAAGCTGGATAATTCTGTAAAAGTACTAAGGTGTGAGGGATGAGAGTGAATTCCAAAGACCAGTCATGAGGTCATGTCACCTGGATAGCTCTAGAAGGACTGAGCAAGGTCTCCACAAGGTAAGATGCCCTTTATAGTCAAATGCATCCCAGGATTGGGGAGGAAGGTGTCAAATAGTACTAACGTGGATAAAGCCCTGCTCTCATGGGGACTCTCTGAGATAATAAGACACAGGATTCTTCCGAAGTTTGCTTTTGGAGGCTCTGTGACCACACTTCCAGTGTTCTTAGCAGCTCTTTATTAAGTAGGTTATTATAGAATGCAGAGAAAGAGATGTTCCATACACAGTATAGACTTCAGTTTAGAATACCTACATTGTCCAGGGCAATATAGTGTCTCTATATTTTCTTTTTTAGATTTCATTTATTTATTTGAGAAAGAGAGAGAGTATATGAGCAAAGGGAGGGGCAAAGGCAGAGGGAGGGAGAAGCCGACTCCCCGCTGAGCAGGGAGCCTGACATGGGGCTCGATCTCAGCACCCTGAGATCATGACCTGAGCTGAAGGCAGATGCTTTACTGACTGAACCACCCAGGTACCTCATCTATATTTTCTTAATCAATTCTATGAAATGGATTATTTGATGGCACAGTTATTTTAAAAGTCAACTCTACAACCAATGAAATTGAACAAATAAGCTACTTGCTCTATACTCAAATCAATAAGGAAGCCTGCTAGGTTACACTTCCATACATAGTAAATATAGTTTCCATTAATGTACTCAGAGAATCTAAGAGCTGAAATGCCCAGAAATCTCCTGGGATTCACAGCCTATTTATTACATAGTCTACTAAGTACAGAATCCATGGGATGAGGCAAACAATTTCTTGGTGATCATTTCCTGTGACACAGCTCTCACTTCCTTTGGGGGATAAGACACTTCTTTTCTGAGAAGTTAAGTGGTACTAATGGTCTTCCTTGTTTGTGTTGCCTTCTGCATCATAGCACCTTACTATTTTTCTTAACTTGGGGCATTGGGTACAATGAAAACTTGACTAGGTGATTTTCATTTAACAACTTTTCAAAATTTAAGAGCAACAATCATGTCTTTTTCTTTTTTGTTTTCAGATAAAAATACCTCAATTCCTTCAATAACACTTCATGGGATATCCATTTATGATGTGTTGCACTATTTTGTTATTGTTCCTTTAGTTTCTACCTGGTTATTTTTTTAACATAAGGCCAGGAAGATCTTCTCTCAATTTTGATTCTGTGGTTCTATACATGCATCCTAATATTGTGCTCACTTCACACATTTAGTTTTAGATTTATGACATAATTCATATTTATTGTGGAAACATAGAAAATGTACAGAAGTATCAAGAAGATAAATACATTTGTGAGAATATGGGGTCAATTCTTTTAAAAGAGAGACTCAATATAACAGTAATATAAGTAGGTTGGAAGTTTGTTTTTTTCTTACATAAAATCCTGGGTAGATACTTTAAAGCTGCTATGGTAGTTCCCAGTCACCAGAGAATTTTCTATCACTTTTGCTTTGCTCTCACTACTGTGGAGTTTCTGTCTTGTTTCCAAGTTGGCTACACTGGCTATTGCCATAATGTTTTAATTCCAGTGAATTGGAGGAGAGGCAAAGAGAAGGAGAGAATAGGTTGATTCCTTTTAAAACACTGATCAAATATCACATCCCTTCACTGATCATTGGCCAGAAGTTGGTCATATAACAACACTTTGCTGCAAAGTTTCTAGACTAGGTAGCTATATTTGGAGATCAAATTATCCCATCTTGGGGAGGGGTGAGATGATGTAATACTTGTTATTAGTGTTGAATTTTATTTTTCTACAGACAGTATTCTTTTTTTATATGTACTTAATTAGAATCTATTGACATTTTCAGTTAGATATTTTTTCTCACTATCATATAGTGGGCACTCTTCCAATTTACTAAAATATCTTTTTTTAAAAGATTGATTGATTTTGGAGACAGAAAGAGAGAGAGAGAGAGAGTGAGTGAGAGAGCATGCAATAGGGAGGGGCAGAAGGAGAGGGACAGGGAGAACCCCAAGCAGACTTCACACCTAGCATGGCGCCCGATGCAGGGCTGGATTCCAGGACCCTGAGATTATGACTTGAGCCAAAATCACGAGTTGGACACTTAACCGACTGAGCCACTCAAGCATCCCTGAAATATCTTTATCTACAAGAAGTCTACAGAATGTTTATTTAATTCAATCATTAAGTGGTAATTATTTAACTGATTACAGGGCACCTAATTTTTCAGGGTTTCAATTCCCCTTTAAATAATCAAGAGTAAATATCTTGACCTACCCTTAAATCCTAGTCTACACTTTATCCCTAGAATAAATTCAGAGCAGATAATAGTCTAGAAAAATGCTTATGAACTTTGTTGAAAAGATAATTTTGTTTCATTTAAGAATTTCTTCTTTAGAAAAGTTGTATCTATGTGTATTCCTACACTAAGTGTATACATTATTTTTTCACTCTCCACTCTTCAAACATAAGGCCTCACCAACAAAAATACCCTAGATAATTTAATAGTTGAACACCGTATCATATTATTAATTTGGATTGAATTCATGAGCTATTAAACACGTTTATCAAGTCATGTTTGCAACATGTTGCATTTGCAACAACTTTACAAAGGGCCTCCCTTCCCATCTGAAAACCATGTCCTTAAAAAGGCTTGGAAGATCCCACATGGCAGAGCTTGCCACAACTCAGTACCTTTCCTCTGTTACCATACTGCCCTTTCCTCACCCCATTGTAGTCATGTGGCCAACCTCTTGCCTCTGTGCTCATCCTATGCCCAGAATGTTTTTCCACCCACATCCTCCGTGTGTACTCCTTCAATTCCTTCAGGACATTATTCACTCAAATCTCATCTCAGCCAATGAGATCTCCCTGACCACCACTAGAAAAAATCAACCCTCCCTGCTACCCTCACTCCCCTGCTTTATTTGTTTCCATACTCTTCTCCACTGACATATTGTAGTTGTTCACTTGTTATGTGTATACTGTTGCCTCCACTAGAGGGGATGCCCCCAAAATAGGAATTCTAACTATTTTGACTATCATTGCCTGTCCAGTGTCTGGAACAGTGGGTGATGTCTATTATGTAACAAATATATTTTTGCATGTAGGAAGAGCATTAAAAGTCAGCAAAAGGTTATCAAGAACCAGGACTAAACCTTTACCAAGTCCTTGAAAGGGAAACCTGGTTAGAATTGGAGCAGTATATATAGTCTAGCTCTGGGCAAAGCACTAAGGAGAAAAGGCAATACAACAATTGCAGAGTAAGAGCTAACGCGGGGTGGGGCGGGGCTGGGGGGTTGGTAAGAGGCAGAACAAACAGGTCAAGTTGAATGTGGTGGTGGAAAACCGTGGCTGCCACGCTGAGGAGTTTCAGGGCCTCTTTCAAAATCATCAACTATGAGTGATGATTCTAAATAAGCAATTAAACTGATTCCAAAATTCTCAAGAGCAGCTCGTTCAAATTCAAATTACGCTTCTCATGAAGCCAAAGGATTTCCCAGAATAAATGTATTCCTGGTGTTACACACTTCTCCAATGCATGTAACAAACGACTGTTAGATGTCTACAATTACATGCTTTCATTCTGTTAGTGAAGACATCCTTTTAACTTTTCTGCCTGCTTCCTGGTATGTTATGGGTGATGACATTGTCTCTTAGGTCTCTAAGATGCCAGCAGTATTTTTCCAGTATGTTCCTTTGCCTAGTCATCTGTTTTCCAAAGAAGTGTTTTAATTTGAAAGTCTATTTCTTGACTACAGTGCTTGCCCTTTCTACATCATGTCATCTGATTAAGCCAAGCTATTTTTTGCTAGTCATTGCTGGCTTTAACAATATAGGTGGGGTACTGCACTACGTGGTTCTGATTATGTGTAAGCATCTAGGATTACAGACACTTTGAATAATAAGTTTACTTACAATGTTTCAGGGCTTTAAGCTACTTTTTCACTTTTTAATAACTTGCTTTCCCTTGGAAAACACGATGCACAGGAAATGCTTCTTCTCTAGCTTACTGACATGCTTTCAAGAAAGAAATTAATATCCTTAATCAATGAGGATTTTGTTGGAAAAAACAATCATATAAAAATGAGGCTTCTATAAATTTTACTTTTCAGGGAGTATTAAAGTGAAGTGCTGCTATTTAATTTAATTTGTGAAAGCATTGGCCATACTGACTCGGCATTCTGAAGCCCTTATTCTAACCTCTGCACACAGGCCTGGCTAGCCATGCTGATGACAGATAACCCCTCACTTCACAGACTGCCTGTTTCACAGGGAAACTGATTTGTGTCGAGGCTTCTTTTCACTGGCGTTTTTCTAAGAATTATTCATAAAAGTCTGCTTACAGATATTTAGATTTGAATGACATTCATAAATAGATGAATCTCTCAATTAATTGAATATATTTTCTGATTATCTCTGGTCTTCAGTCCTGAAGTGGTGGACTTATTTTAATATTCCTAAAGAAATAAGTTGCAAACATCATTTATCTTCCTACAATGAAACATAGAGCAATGCAATGTCTTTTTTTTTTTTTTTTTTACAGAATTTCTGCTCGGCTCACGAGCTCTTTTATTAATTATAATAATATGTTTATATATTATTTGCATTTACCTTTGTAGACGACCATATGTCTCTGAATAATGACTTCTTTTTCTATTCTTTTCAGTCCTTGTATCTTATTTCTTTTCATTTCTCACTCCACTGTCCAGGACCCACATTTCAATGTTAAATAGAAGGGGTTATCTGTTTCTTATTCTCTTAAAGAGACTTTTAAAGAGGATGCTTTACATGTTACCCGTTTACAGTCATGTTGGCATATGATTTTATTTTTAAAAAATAAGATAGTTTTATCTGATTGGAGTTTCCTTTTCTTACTTCTTTGAAATGTGTTTACACCATAAATTCATGTTGACTGTCCTCAAATGGTTTGGTTGTATCTATTATGAATATTATACTTCTCCTGTCTTAATCTATTAATCTCAAAATCTGTATTATGCATTTAAAATCATTATTACAAACTTGAATCCTGAGATAACCTTAAATTCATAACTCAGAAGGAATATTTGCCTGTAGTTGCCTTTTAATGTCAGATTTATTGAGGCATAATTTAGAAACAATCAAATATACTCCTTGCAGGTGTTTGGTTTTGTGAGTTTTGACAAGTATATACAGTCATGTAACCACAATCAAAATACATAATAGTTATATGGTCTCTCCTTCTTCGTCTGCCAGGAGGTTGTCTATGAAACTTTAGTAAGAAATACTCTCTCCCAAACCTCAGGCCCTGGCATACTGATATGTTTTACGTCCCTATAACTTTGCCTTTTCTAGATTTCCATGCAGAGTTATTTTATGGACTCATCCATAAAATATTCTTTCACTAAGTGTAATGCTTTGAGATTCATCCATGTTGCATTATCAATCATTGTTTCCTTTATATTTCTAAGTAGTATTCCATTGGATGGATGTACCTCCATCTTTTAATTCATGTACCAGTTTTCTGATACCTTGTTGTTTCCAGATTAGGGTGTTTTTTGTTTTTTTTTTTTAATGAATCTGTTATGCGCCTTTGTATAGAGGGTCTTGTGTGAACATAAGTTTTCATTCTAAGGGGTAAAGAGTAAGAAGTGATATGGCAGGGTCAGAGGTTAAGTGTACATTTAGCTCCAAGACCCTGTTGAGCTGCATTCTAAAGTGGCTGTGCCATTTTGCATTCTGCCAGCAATGTGTTAGCATATACTGTATGTAAATTTCTTTTTAAATGCTGTATTTTGGGGGCATCTAGGTGGGTCAGTCAGTTGAGTGTTCAACTCTTGGTTTTGGCTCAGGTCACAATCTCAGGGTCACGAGATAGAGCTCCTTGTTGGGCTCTGTGCTCAGCAAGGAGTCTTCTTGAGATTCCCCTTTCCCTCTGCCCCTCAGGTTCCTCCACTGCCCCACTCACTCTCTAAATAAATAAACAAACAAATAAATAAATAAATAAATAAATAAATGTATTTTTTACAGTAAAAGACTATATAATATAGTGACTCATCTGGCTGCATATTTTAGACAGTATATAGTTATTTTTATCTTCCATACCTGATGATTTCAATATCTGAATTCTCCAGGAGTCCATTTTTGTCATTTCTATTTTTCCTGATTCTTACTTCAGGTCACCTATTTCCCTGGAGGATTGGTATTGTTGTGAGAATTTTTTCACTGGAAGCTCTTTTTTTTTTTTCCACTTTCCAGAGAGGGTTTCCATTTGCCAGTAACCTAGGCTTGTAAGTCTCCACTGTAGCACACTCCCTGATGTTAACCTAATGAGGCAGTTTGTCTTTTGCTTTAGCCTCTAAGGATGAACTCTGGGCTTAGCCCACAATGTGGAGTGCTTACCTGTAATTTCCCTAAGGAAACACCACACTGACCACGCCTTTAGCTCATAATGTTGCTGTTCCTGTCTTTTCTGTTCCCTTCTTCCTCATCCTCCTCCCCTTCTTCCTTCTCTCCTCTTTCTGGCCCTTGGAGATTCTCAGTGACTCCTCGATCAACAATTCAACTCCCATAAAAGTGTTTCTGTCTACCAGTAGACTTGTACAAGAATGTTCAAAGCAATTTTATCCATAGTAAAAAACAAACAAACAAACAAACAAACAAAAACTTGGAACAATTTAAATGCTCATCAGCATAGAATGGATAAATTAATGGTGGTATGTTCACAGAATGGAATTCTATATAGTTAGATTATTCTATATAGTTAGTAGATTATTAATACATAAATCTCAGAGACATGCTGAGTGAAAAAAGTCAGACACAAAGTATTTATATTATTTCATTGTAGCTCCATGTAAGGCAAATCCATGATGATAGTGTAGAAATACTGGTCACTCTTGGGGTTACTGATTGAGATAAGACAATAGGGAACTCCAAGTGTTGCAGGAAATATTCTATATTTCAGTTTGGTAAGTGGTTACACAGTTTCAAAATATTTTAAAACTCATCAACATGTACCTTTAAAATTTATATATTTTACTCATGTAGATTATACTTTGATTAAAAAAACACATCACCAAAATACAAGCAAACAATAACTTCTAGCACATGGAAATGTTTATAAAATGTCAAATATTTAGCTAAGAAAGTTAAGGGAAAAAGTCCAGCAAAAATCTATATCTTTGGAAATAAATATTTGTTTGAGACGCTCACTAATAGAACTCTTTGAACTTGGGTGATTTGCATTATTTGAATGTGAATTGAGTCTCTGTTTATTTTTCTTTCACATTTAAGAATCTTTTAAAGTTGAGTGATTGTGCCTATTTCAGCTCTACAGAAAGTGAATGAAAGTACAGATATTCTCAATGGATTTAGAAATTTGGAAATCTTCAATTGAAAATTTGAGCCTTTCAGCCTTATGGAGGCTCATGATATGTTCTGATTCCACATGCTCACTTAGTTTTCTTAAAATGGTTTCGACACTGAGTGGGAAGAATTGTTAAACCAGGAAAGAGGTTATCAGAATACCATCTGCTTGGGGCTGTAGAGTAGGAGGCACACTCTTCATTTTACTTCCATGAGGAAACTTTTAAAGTTTGATATGTCCTTCCCTATGAAAACTATTATGTTCCAGTAAGCACTAATGATTAACTATATCAGAGAATTTTTTAAAAATTTATCCATAGAGTATACTTAAATACAATGAACAGAGGTAAAAACTGAAAAGAAAAAAAAATCCATAATCAATCATTAAATAAAGCAGTGTGATCATTTTGTTAATTAGTAGGTGACTAAATGCATAGATCATTGTATGGATCATTAATACAGGTCACCAGCAGGTAATGAAAATATAATTAATAACTAATAGAAGCAGGACAATCTATCCTTACTAGAAATGTGAACAGGACTGATTGAACTTGATTTGCTACAACTTGTTCTTTGTTTTCTCTTTCCAGGGTTTTTTTCATGCCACGTTTGAAATTATACAGCTGAGAAATCCTTTTTCCTATTTACTCCTAAGTGTTCTAGAACAGCCTTCCCTCCTCACATTTTTTCCCCCTGAAAATCAACTATTCTTCTTCTCAGATAGATAACATTTTTATATGAAAAATCAGGTGCATTTCACAAGCCTACTATTCTGTGTTAAAAAATTCATTTTGCTTGATGAGTTTTAGGGTTCAGTACATACATTGAACATTGCTTAAAATTACTATCACAATGTACACTGAACTTAGTTTATTTGCAGTCCTGTACAAACACTGTTAAAGTTGAGTGACAAAGATTAAAAGGAAAAACAATCCTTTGGAAAGTATTTCAAAACAAAACAAACTAATAAGGTTTTAAATGTAAAAGAAATAGACATTGTCAATCTGGCACAACCCCTAGGATGAAAAGGCCCAGGCTAATCACTGTCCAGTTAATTTATTCATTTTTTTTCTCCCAAGTTGTTACTACTTCTGTCTTTTTTTTAAATGAAGAAAACATTAAAGAATTACTACTTCTGTTGAAACTTGGTATCTATAGCTTATACCTTGTGATGTTAATTAAAAACATAATTTTTATGTACTTATCACAAAGGAAATATCATTTCATTAAAATCCAATTAGATTCGGACAATATCTGTAAAGACTACGGAATCACTGCTGTTTGAACACAGCCTGCTTTGTTCTGTTTTCATTACTTGAATAAAAGCAACCACAACAAACAATCAAAGAAAAAAAATGTATTAATCTCTGAGGTTACAGACACTTGCATTTTGAGTAGTATTTTGTTAGGAAGGCAAACAACATGGAAGATTTCATGTCTCTAAGAGCACAGTCTATTTGACCTTATTTCTAACTATGTTTTTTTGTCCCTCTCCAAGGAAAATAACCTTCCGTCAGAAAAATTGATGAGACCTAGTTCAGAAGTTGTATTACGGCCATTTCAAGATAAACAAAAAATTATAAGGCTATGTGTTCATTAAAACAACAACAACAACACAAGCTAAAGCCAGAAAAACTTCATAATATTTGTAGATTTTTACTGCATTCAACCCAGCGAGCTAATAAACAGAGACACAAAGAATTGAAAAGTAGATATCTTAGGAATTGACCTTTTGTCTGAGGAATCTAAACAAGCAGTGCCAGAGAGATCAGAATTTAGCTAAGCACTACACTTGGCAAAGCTTGTTTGAAGGACTGCACGGAATTTTTGTGACAGGTTTAGCACCAAGCTGGCCACATATGATGAATTCAATAACTACCTCTTTCACAGAGAAAGGTTGTAAACAAGGAGTTTACTGTAAATATTTTTGAGCGCTAAAACAGCAGTCTGAGGTGCCGCCTCTGGCTCAGAATGGTTGGGCTTTCTGTACACCTTAACCACAGATGACCTGAGTTGTATTAGACAAATGAACTGAATGTTTGCAACTGTACTTTCTTTATTTGTCAAATATTACTAATAATAGAATCTACTTCAGAGAGGACTTGGGTATTAAATGATTGTAAATTTGAAATGTAACTAGAACACACCCAACACACTTGGTATTTTTATAACTACTCCTATGGAAGGAACGAAATCTTATTTGTGAAGGGACGTGGGACAAAATAATAATCTCATGTAGTTTTATATAATTTATGCAATACATATTAATAATTAGAATAGCTTGAGAATTTTTTCCTTGAATTATTCAAATAAACAATTTAAGAAAACTGATATTTTGCCTCATGTTCAAAATTAATGATAGAGTAGTCTTAGATATACCCCATAGTATGCTTATTTCACCAAGTTTAGAATGACAGATGATACATTGTGTACATGATAGACACTCAGTAATGTTTGATGAATGAATGAATGGAAAAATGCTCAAGTAAATGGAATTAAATGTAAAAATTTCTTTCAATTATGTCAGTGAAGTAAGGTCAATATCAAAATTACCAAATTTTAAAAAAAGCATTATATTTAAATCAATTTGTCAACATAGAGTATAACACCCAGTGTCATCCCATCAAGTGGCCTCCTTAGTGCCCGTCACTCAGTCACCCTACCCTCCCACCCTCTTCCCCTTCTGCAACCCTTTCTTTCTCAGAGGTCGGAGTTTCTCATGGTTTGCCTCCCTCTCTCTTTTTTTTTTTTTAATTTTTATTTATTTATGATAGTCACAGAGAGAGAGAGAGAGAGAGAGGCAGAGACATAGGCAGAGGGAGAAGCAGGCTCCATGCACCGCGAGCCCGATGTGGGATTCGATCCCCGGTCTCCAGGATCGCGCCCTGGGCCAAAGGCAGGCGCCAAACCGCTGCGCCACCCAGGGATCCCTTTGCCTTCCTCTCTAATTCAAGATTACCAAATTTCCCTCAAAGACGAAGCCCTAAAATTGAAATAAATCTCATGGCTGCATCAAAATGAAAAGCTTTTGCAGAGCAAAGAAAATTATCAACAAAACAAAAGGCAATATATTGAAAGCAAGAAGATATTTACAAATGGTATGGGGTTAATATCAAAAATATATAAAGAACTTCTACAACTCAGCACCAAAAAAAACAAACAATCCAGTTAAAAAAAAATGGGCAGAGGACCTGAATAGATCCGAGTAACTTCCAAAGAAAACATAAAGAGACTAACAAACACATTTAAAGATGTTCAACATCACTATTCATTGGGGAAATGCAAATCGAGACCGCGATGAGATATCATTTCACATCTGTCAGAATGGCTGTAATAAAAAAAAAAAAAAAAAAAAAAAAACAAGAAATAATAGGTGTTGGTGAAGATGTAGAGGAAAACCCTCATGCACTGTTGGAGAGAATGTAAAGTGGTGAAGCTACTGTGGAAAAGGGTATATGGAGTTTCCTCTAAAAATAGAAATACCATGTGATTCAATAATTCCACTACTGGACATTTACCCAAAGCAAACAAAAACAGTAATTTAAAAAGATATATGTACTCCTATGTTTATTGCAGCCAAGATATGGAAACAACCTAAGTGTCCATAAACAGAGAGGATGTAGCATATATATAGTCATGTGTGTATATATGTATTATGCATACATGTACACACATACATACTGAAATATTATGCAACTATAAGAAAGAATGAGATCATGCCATTTGTGACAACACAGATGTACCTACAGGGAATAATGCTAAGTGAAATAAGTCAGACTAACAATGACATATACCACATAATTTCACTCATATGTAGAATCTAAAAAACAAACACACGAATAAATGAAAAATGGAATCAGATGTATAAATACAAAGAACGAACTGATGGTGGCCAGAGGGGAGGGAGAGGAATGGATGAGTGAAGGACAAATAGGTGAAGGTGAGTGGGAGATATGAGCTTCCAGTTATGGAATGAATAGGTCACAGGAATAAGAGGAACAGCATAGGGACTACAGTGTTTGATATCATAATAGTATTGTATGATGGCAGATGGGAGCTACACTCATGGTGAGCAGAGCTTTAAGAAGAGAGAACTTGACTCACTATGTGATACACCTAAAACTAATCTAACATTGTGTGTCAACTGCTTTCTTGAAAAAGAAATAGAAAGGGGTTTGGGTGGCTCAGTTGCTTAAGCATTTGCCTTTGGCTCAGGTTGTGATCCTGGAGTGTTGGGATTGAGCCCTGCATCTGGCTGCCTGCTCAGCTAGGAGTCTGTTTCTCCCTCTCCCTCTGTCCCTCATCTGCTCATTCTCTCTCTCTCTCTGTCTCTCAAAAAAATAATTAAGTAATCTTAAAAAAAGAAGAAAAAGAAAAAAAATTCAATATATTTTAATTTGGGCTTTAAAAGAATTAGGCTTTTTTACATTTATTTTATTTTATTTTTTTAATTTTTTATTGGTGTTCAATTTACTAACATACAGAATAACCCCCAGTGCCCGTCACCCATTCACTCCCACCCCCCCGCCCTCCTCCCCTTCTACCACCCCTAGTTCGTTTCCCAGAGTTAGCAGTCTTTACATTCTGTCTCCCTTTCTGATATTTCCTACCCATTTCTTCTCCCTTCCCTTATATTCCCTTTCACTATTATTTATATTCCCCAAATGAATGAGAACATATAATGTTTGTCCTTCTCCGATTGACTTACTTTACTCAGCATAATACCCTCCAGTTCCATCCACGTTAAAGCAAATGGTGGGTATTTGTCATTTCTAATGGCTGAGGAATATTCCATTGTATACATAAACCACATCTTCTTTATCCATTCATCTTTCCATGGACACCGAGGCTCCTTCCACAGTTTGGCTATTGTGGACATTGCTGCTATAAACATCGGGGTGCAGGTGTCCCGGCGTTTCACTGCATCTGTATCTTTGGGGTAAATCCCCAATAGTGCAATTGCTGGGTCGTAGGGCAGGTCTATTTTTAACTCTTTGAGGAACCTCCACACAGTTTTTGAAGTATAGTTAACACACAATGTTAGATTAATTTGAGGTATACAATATAACGATTCAACAATTCTATACATTACTCATTGCTTATAACCATTAGTGTACTCTTAATCCCCTTTATCTCTTTCATCCATTCCCCCACCCTGCATTTATTTTAAGCAATTGCCAATTCTTCTTGGGTTTTTTTTGAGTATAAAACTAGTTTTATAAGCTTCATGCTAAGTTCACCTTTCCTATGATGCAATGATTTCACTCAAGATGCATACTCTGGACAAATTCTCGTGCACATGTAACATGTACTGAAAGACATGGCTGAGTATGTTCACAGAGATATTCTTTGTCAAAGGAAAAAGCTGGAACTAACCTATCACTGTCGATGGGAAAATGGACAAATACAAGAAGAGTCAAAATTTTATATTAAAAAGATACCTATTCTCCTCAAACTGTATCTAATGATTCAATATGGAATTACAGCAAGGTTAAATGGAACATACTACTTCCAAAATTGATGTGTATTTCCTTAATTCACACCAAACACAAAAATCAGTTACAGATGGATTAAAGGTTTAAATGTGAAAAGAAAAAGTTTACAACTTTTGGAGAAAATCTAGAATATCCTTATGAACTTTAGGGTAAGGAAGGTTTTCGTTTTTTTTAAGTTTTTTTTTTAAATATTATCTGGTTTTTTTTAATTACAATATTACAGTATCATATTGTTATAGATGAGTACATAGAAGCTTTCAGAAGTAATTTGCCAAAAGTCGCACAGACATTTTAATACTTTTATTAAGCTAATAATTTTTGAGTATTTACTATAGATATGATACCATTCTAGGTACTAAGTGTATATTTTTTTAATAGTTATGGAAGTTTTTATTTAAATTCAATTAATTAACATAATTATTTTTAGTTTCAGAGATAGAGTTCAGTGATTCATCAGATGAATATACTACCTAGTGCTCATTACATCATGTGCGCTCCTCGATGCTCATCACCTGGTAACTTCACCTCCCCTCTACTCCCTCCAGCAACCCTTAGTTTGTTTCCTATGATTAAGAATCTCTTATGGTTTGTCTCCCTCTCTGATTTCAACTTCTTTAATTTCTTCCTCTCTTCTTCTATGATCTACTGTTTTGTTTCTTAAACTCCACATATGAGTGAGAGCATATGAAAAATTTTCTTTCTCTGATTGACTTATATTGCTTAGCATAATACCCTCTTGTTTCATCCATGTAGTTGCAAATGGCAAGATTTCATTTTTTTGATGGCTGAGTAGTAGTCCACTGCATATATACACCACATTCATCTGTCGATGGACATCTGGGCTCTTTCCATAGTTTGGCTACTGTGGACATTGCTGCTGTATAAATATTGGGGTACAGGTGCCCCTTTGGAGCACTACATTTGTATCTTTGGGGGATTTTAAGCAACCGCCAATTCTGAACTAAAGGTTATTTTCCCCAGGTTTTATAAAATGAAAACTTGTATTGTAAGGAGGTTTTTAGGGACTAAATCAAAAAGGAGAATTAAAATGCATTTAAATATCATAATTCAATTTTTTGGACTTCTAGTAATTACTGTACCAATGTAGTCATCATGTTAGATAAAGTACTTATATGCATCACCATCAAGGTCACAAAACTTTCTTTTCTATGAATCTGTGAACTTCCTCAGTTGTTTTCTGGTGGCAGTTTTTATTTCTGTTTTGATTTTTAATATTTATAACTTTCTCCTGGCACTTATAGAGAGCTCAATAATTGTTTATTTAATGGACAAAATATGTAATTAAATTTGGTTATATTGACTGTTAGCCAGTGCTACTCAACTACTGCTCCCTCCTTTTGTTTTTGCACCAACACAGAGTTGGGAAACACAACATGCTGTAATCAGTAGGGCATCTGGGGAGGCATGTCCCAAAGAGTAGTGTATCAGTAGAAATGGTGGGTGTGCTATGGGTGTGAAATACGAAACCCCTCCTCTTCCTTCTCCTTAAGCTGCTGACATTCTTCTCTAAGGTAGCATTTCCCCAGATGAAATGAACCGCCTCACCCATCAGGGTCCTCATCTGCTTGATATCTTCACCTCTGGTCATTCCAACTCACCTGCTAATCCATACTTCAACTGGTATCCACTGGCTTTGGCAATGCTGCTTCCTCTACTTTCAGTGCAGTCTTGCTTCTTCTTGACGATTCTATAGTTCTTCAAAGCACATTGCAGAGACTCCTTCATGGAATGCAGGACGGCTTGAACAGAAAGCAACAGCACCATCTTTGAACTCCTAATGTACTTTGCATGTCTTTAAACAAATTAGACATCTCACTTAGCAAAGTTGATGTTATTTGTGTTTGTAGATATTTATTCCTTCCTCAACTGCAAAATCCTAGGACAGAGATTTTTCCTGTTTTACCCAGTGAGATGCATAGATCAATGAATATGTTTACTATGTTACATATGGAAAACTATTTGCAGACCTGATGGAATGTACCTGTGCTTCCCAAATTAATAATTCACTTCAAGTTTTCAATTTCTTAAAGTCCGTGTAGAATCAACGTAAAAGTTAGCCAATGGGGCAGCCACATTGTGGCTCAGCGGTTTAGCGCCGCCTTCAGCCCAGGGCCTGATCCTGGAGACCCGGGATCGAGCCCCATGTCAGGCTCCCTGCATGGAGCCTGCTTCTCCCTCTGCCTGTGTCTCTGCCTCTCTCTCTCTCTGTCTGTCTCTCATTAAAAAAAAAAAAAAAAGTTAGCTAATGGATTTCAGTGCTATGAAATGTCACACTTTATCATCTTCAACTGTCCAGTAGTCATAAAGGAATGTAAACCAGGAGTGGTTAATTCAATTGCACACAAGTGGCATTGCAAGTTAAACGTATGTAGACATATTAGTAAAGAAACAAACTTGGCCCCACTTATCCTTAAGTATAGATGCTGGGGAAAGGGGCAAACAATTGTGAGAAATGTCGTGCAGAAAGAGGACAGGTAACCAAGAAATCATACAGCAACTAACATTAACTTTGGACAAAAAGGAGGCTTCTCTGAGGGAAGGAATGAACATTCTAGCTGAGATTCAAAGAACGAATAAGAGTCAAGTAGGAGAAGGCAAGGGGTGAAAGACAACCCATTTTTATTGTGGAATTGTAATTAAATAAGAGCCTTACTGTGAGAAATTATTCTTTTTCATCAAGACGGAATATAGTCCAACACATTTTGACAGATTTTCCCCACTGCCATGGCAATATTCATAGCAGATTAGCAATATAGAGTGGTTTTCAATAAAATGTCAACACTTCTCATTACGGTGTGTTTAACAATGAAATCTCACTCAAGAAAATATTGTGACTTAGATCTCTAAGGTAAATATTATGAAATGAGAACTAATGCTGGTTGTTGAGTGAAAGTACATCAGCATCATATTTTTATCCTGCTAGCAGTCTTCTTTAGAACTGCGTTTAACTATCAATTTACATTCTTAAATATTGAAGAATAACTGATAGTTTTCATCAGCATTTGTACATGATAATTTGGTTACAATGGCATTTTTTAACATCGCTGTAAAAAATGTGAAAGCCTCATCATAGTAATAAAAAATAAGGAAAAAATAATTAATTTCCAGTAATTACTTTGTTAAAAATTCCTCTAAGTAGAGAAAGAGGAAAGGAAAGAAAACTTCTTTTAGAATAGGTCCATATTAATAATTGAAATAATTTTTACAAGTGCATAACATGACATGTGATTAAACCAAAATGAATATGATTAAAAGTCAGGGTTTCTTTTTATGCTTCGCTTAACCAAAACAATTCTGGAAAAGTCATTAAAATAATACAGTGGCATAAAAATAAAATTGAATATTATAAATCACATTTCTCTAAGAACTAGAAACTATAACTTAAGATGAGCAATCACAATGAGTGAAGTTTAAATGACAGCAAGACGCTTAATATTGTCCTACAGGACCAGGGGTCCTTAAATAGATAGCATCTGTAATGTGTGCATGCCCAGGAGTGGAGCTGCTGGGTCACAGGGTATGTGTGTGTTCAAATTCACTAGGAAACAACCTTTTCCAAAGTGGTTGAACCAAGGGGCTTTCCCTCCAGCTGCAAATAAAAGTTTCTGTTTCTTGGGGTGCCTGGGTGGCTCAGTGAGTTAAGTGTCCAACTCTTGATTTTGTCTTAGGTCATGATCTCAGGGTAGTGAGATGGAGCCCTGCCCTGAGCCTGGAACCTGCTTAAGATTCCCTCTCTTCTTCTGACCCATCCTCTCATTCTCTCTCTCAATATCTCTCTCTCTCTCAAAAAAGAAAATTATGTTTCTCCACACTCTTTCCAACCACTGTCCAATTTGCAATTTTGCCAATATCATTGGTGTAAAATGTTATCTCAATCTGTTTTTAAAACGCATCAACTGGATTACTAATAAGACTAGGCTTTTTAAATATGTATATTGGCTACAGATGTTTCTTATTTGAAATTGGTATTCTTGAACCATCTTTTAGAAACAGAAAATTTTTCTTGTTGATTTGTAGTTTTTTAAAAATAGATTCAAATTATTAAACTTTTAAACATCCATACATTATATGTGTTGCAAATATAATCTCAGCGTTTGCTTGCTTTATTACTTTCTGCATATTTTGATACTAAAAAAGACTTTTTACTTTTAATGTGGTAGAATTATTCAATCTTGTACTTATATCAGTTTTGCTTATTGTGTTCTATTGAAAAAAATCCTTCCCTATGTCACTATCAAGTTATTTTTCTATATATTGTAAAATGTGTAAAGTTAGCTTTTCACATTTGTTTTGTCCTATCTTTAATTTTGTGTATAGTGTGAGGTAGGGATTTATTTTTATTTTATTTTTATTTTTAATATGGATAACCAATTGTTCATCTCAATTTACTGGAAACCCATCCTTTGTCCAAATAAGAAATTCTACTCCCTCAATATATATATATCAAGATTCCATATACTTGTAGTCTGTTTTCCCCTTCATTCCAAATTCATCCTAAAGATATCACCCTTTTGTTTCAACTCTATGAGGAGAGAGGTGTTTTCTCTTTGACCTCTCATCATGAAGGATCTTAGGCTTTGTCTCATGACCCCACACATTCAAACTACGCCATCATTCAGATTATAGTCTCCCAGGATCAGTGGATTTGCTGAGAACAGTACCACATTCTGTTGTCAGTTTATCCCATCAATTTATACCCTCTGCCTCCAATTTTTTTTTTTAAATCTTCATCCAAGTTTTAAAAATACAGGCTTTTAAATATCTTAAATTTTATTGGAAGATATTTTCCCACAAAGAATACAAAATTGTCAGAAACATCCACTCATTCCTTAAATGTTGACTTTGTAAATAAATGATAATTCTTTAGCTGCTATTTATGATATGGATTATGGCAGCATGTTAAACTAACATTCATATCTTACTTGAGAAGAATATCATGTCTTATCAGTAAATGGGAATAACATGAGATAAGACTACTGTAAATCATTAAAGTATTTAGCCTATTTCTAAGGATAAAATTTTAGGAATTCACTAAGTGGTGGTCACTGTGACAGACATATAATAATAATATTAATAGCTGGATATTATTTTCTAGGGTTTTAGACCTTAGAAAACATGAAAAATCTCTCCTAAGTTTTACTTTATAAACTTTTGAAACAATGATTGACAGTCATAAATAAATTATTATACAATTAATAAATAAGAGGATGACTTTGGGAATTTTTTTTCAATAATATAAAATAAATTTTTATTTTCCATTTTCAAAAAGATGTAATATGGACTAATGATGTATGAAAAGGCCTGAATATTTCAGCAAACACATGAAATACCCTCATTTAAACCTTATAATGTACAATTTTTATCAGCTACTCTGCCTCATTGCTGCCAGGCTTGTGTTGTTTTAACATAGCAATGACCCTTCAAATGGAGAAAACTGACCAGGTCACTTTGGGTTCATATCTCAACGTGGCCACTCTTATGGCTCCTTCCCTCCAGACAATCCAGGCAGTGAAGATAATGGGGTTGCTTACTGAATAGTCCTGAAACCATTATCCTCAAACTTTATCATGCATGAAGAACAATTGTCATGTTTGCCAATGGTGCAGAAACCCAGGTCCAACTCTCAGAAAATATCATTTGGAAGGTGTGGGGTACAGATAGGAGTCTGCATGTTCTCAAGTAGAATAAAGCTACAGAATCTGAATCCATTTTCTTTTAAACATCATTCCTTGGAATTTCCTCCCATGATCCTGAAATAGCAGGTTATTTTATTAGATTGTCTAGGTCAGCATCTACCTGGGCCTTCCCCCATCAAAATTTTTTACTTAAATTCCATACTATGTTACAATAGATTCTCTACAATATAACATTTGCTGCTATTTTTCTTTTGCATCCTTCCTACCATCTTTTCATCTTTTGCCATTCTTAGGAGGGCAACTTTTATGTCACAATTTTTAAGTCCTTGGATATCCTTTTGCTCTCTTATAGGCATCTGAGTGACTCATTTCCATATTTCAGGTAAAAAGCCAGCATTTCATTATCTGGTTTAGGAGATCAATTTTCCTTCTTTGGGCAGAGTAAAATTATCTTTCATCTATTCATACTATATTGTATTCTTAATGTCTATTTGCTCATCTCCCTCATACATGATAAAGAATTCAAAATCCATATATGTATATTATCATTATCATTATTATTACCAAGATTGAGAAACTGTCTGGTATAGAGGGTGGTCTTAATAAATATTTATTAAATTAATTATGGCCCAGATATTATCTCAGCTCTCCTTGTTTGCTCTTTCAAATCTAGATAATGCCTTTCCCAAAATTTCTGTCCATTTCCTGGAATTTTATAATTTCAAAGTTTTTGTTGTCTCTGAGCTCCTGCCCAGGATGAATTAGTTATTTCTTTTCTTATTCCTTAAAGTGCATGGTTCCCATTTTATCCCATCAACCCAGATGTGGACTCAGCCTTTTTCTTTGGTTCATATACACATACAACACACACACACACACACACACACACACACACACACACACTTACCTAAAAAGCCTTTGTATGATTATCAGGCTTTGCTAAGTATTTGGGGGAGTATATGGAATTACACTGAATAGCTCTAATAATCTAAAAGTCTTATATAGCATCCCTATTCCCAAAGTGACTTCTGTGAAACTCATCGGTTTTAATGATCACGTGGGGTCCTCTGCCTTCTCTCCCCCTTGCTAGATCGCCTCTCTTTTAACATCTCAATATCTTTTCCCTTGCATTCCCTCTTGTATTTGTCCAGAGAATGCTGATTTCTCATTCTAATCATCTACCTCTAGTCCTTACAGTCAAACTCAACTTATTCCAACTTTCACAAAATTTAATGTTTACAATAATATTAGCTATATTGCTATATAGCCTGAGTGTTTGTGTCCCCTTGAAATTCATATGTTGAGAGGCACCTGGGTGGCACAGTTTGTTGAGTATCTGACTTTTGGTTTTGGTTCAGGTCATGACCTCAGGGTCATGAGATTGAGCCTTACATGGGGCACCATGCTCAGCAAAGAGTCTGTTTAAGTTTCTCTCTCCCTCTCTCTCTGTCCCTCCCTCCCCCCACCAATATGTCTCATGCTCTCTCTCTCTCTCCCTCTCCCTCAAATAAATAATAAATAAATAAATCTTTAAAAAATTCATTCATGGTATTAGGAAGTAGGATCTTTGGAAGGTGCTTAGGTCATGGAGGGGGAGCCCACATGAATAGGATTAGTACTTTATAAAAGAGATGCCAAAGAGATGGGTATAGGCCCTTTTGCTAGAAAGGAGGTGCCAATCATGAAACAGGAAGAAGGCTTTCACCAGCACACCATGCTGGCACCTTAATCTTGGACTTTCCAACTTCCAGAATTGTAAGAAATATATATTTTGTTGCCACAGGTTGAATAAAAATGACATATTTGCTTATATATTGATATTCCAGGCACTATTCTAAGCATAATAATATACAACACTTAGGTATTTCTCAGAAAAACTTCTGACATAGTCTCTTACATTGCCATTTTACAGAAAAGAAATCAAGTGACCTGCCCAAGGGCACACACCTACAAGTGGTGGAACCTAGACTTGATTCCCAAGCTTCACATCCTTACTGACTTGCTCCCCTTCTTACTATGCCTTCCAGGGGATGTCTTGGGGCTGCTGCCATGTAAGTTCCCATGTCCATGTGATATGTTGAGCTTCTGACAGCCAGACTGCTGGGGCCCACCAGGATTGTGTCCCCCCCTCATTTGCTGACTTACTACTTTAATCATCCCATAAATGCCCTGGTTCCCTATTGTCTCCCCAGTCTTAGCCCTTTTAAGGAAAATCTCTGCCCATTGATATCTTTGTCTTCTGCATTCATGGCTGCTGACCAGACCCTTGTTCTGTCATGATTCCTGGTGCATTAGAATGTCTGTTATGTTATAATCCCTGATAGTTTTTCCTGGTTTAGTGTGTTGTGTAACTCATAAGCTTATTGCAAGGATTCGCTACCTCTTCCCACTTCTGATATCTCTTCTCTATACCTCCAACTTGAGGTTTTTGATACAGTCTAAACAACAGCAGAGGCTTCAGAGCCAAAATTTGGACATTATCCAGGACTGGCTTGCAGGGTAAGCCAGGTCTATATTCGACACTGTAACAACAGATTGATTCAATGTTCACCAGCTATTCTTCCTCTGTATCATTCCACTCTCTGATCCTTCTCACTCTACAGAATCCCCATTAACATATGAGGCCTTCTTATCTTTACTCAAAAAGAGGACCATCTGTATTCTCTTTCTCTTCCTATATGTTCTACAACTGAACGTTACATTAAATTTAACCTTGTAATTAAATATGGTTTTTTTTTGAAGGGTTGGTATTTCAATTAAAAAATTCATTAAGCCCATATTGAGCTCACACTCTGGCAAAAGTCAACTTCAGCATATATTTGTTTTGAGATCCACAATCAGACCTACTTCTTAGTCTCAGAACCTATAAACTTCCTTGATGTTTATTCTGGTGAAAATAACCCTAAAATATCACATTTCCTTCTAGCGACTTAACAGGAATGAATGGCCTCAAGGGAACACTTAAGCAAAAGTTTACTACAGAGACACCAGAGAGGCAAAGTAAGAATTCAGAAGGAAAGTGATTTAGAAGAACAACAGGTGAAACAGGCAGCTGATGTGGTGGAAAAGACAGCTCTGAGAAGACCCAGACCAGCCTGATCACAGGGAGAAGCAATGATCCCTGATTTAGCAAGTTGTCCAAGCCCAAAACTCATGTCTCCTTAACCAATGAAAACTATTACTTGGCATTAAACTGTGAAGTAAACAAACAAATAGAAAGAAAAGCAATTTGATCTTCTATAAGAAATGTATCTGTCTATCCAGTGAAAGAGAAGAGAAACAATAGCATAAAATAATAGAATAAAAATTGCATTTCATGACAAGGCTCACCTTGCACAGTGCCCAAGCTGCTGGAGCCAGGTGGCCTGGATTCAAGCGACATTTTTTTTTTTAAAGATTAATTTATTTATTTATTCATGATAGACACAGAGATTGAGAGGCAGAAACACAGGAGGAGAGAGAAGCAGGCTCCACGCCGGGAGCCTGACGTGGGACTCGATCCCGGGACTCCAGGATCGTGCCCTGGGCCAAAGGCAGGCACTAAACCGCTGAGCCACCCAGGGATCCCTCAAGCAACATTTTATCAGGTAATAGTTGTTTTATCTGAGGGGCAAGTCATTTAACCTCCCCAGTGTCAGTTTCATCATATGTAAAAGAGGTTTAATCAAAGTCCCTCTCTTCTAGGTCTGTTAAACTAGTTAAACTAGTTAACATTATCATCACTTTAGAATGCCTGGTGTTTTCATCATAATCACATGCAGAAATGCAGCCTATGTTTTAGAAGCAGCCACATCTAATTTATAAACCTTCCTAGGACTAACGCCACTTCCATAGAGACAGGAAAAGGGACAACATAATCTAAAAAAAAAAAAAAAAAAAAAAATGAATGGGACCTTTTGAAAATTAGGCAAATGCAGTAATGTTGCCTTAGAAAAGGGCTTAAGCCATATCAAATATTTCTTCCTTTTTCTTCCCTGATATCACAGCTGGAACAAAGAAAATCCTATTATGCAATATTTTAAGTTGCACCTTTTTAAAGGAAAATTTAAAAGCCACATATGACTGAGACAAGAAGACTGCGTATATTCAAGCAAAATACTTTTAAAGCCTAGAGAGATTTTTTTCCCCACCCATTAAAGCAAAACCGTTTTAAAGTATACTATTTTAAGGGAGCGTTTTACATAATAAATCCTGAACTGCTCCATTAAGGTTCTGTATGCTAAATAATCCTTCACTTTCAGTTACTCACACCAATCAGAGGTAGAAAAGCACATCTTCAACTCTATTTCCCTAACAGTGGGAGAGAAGCAATTGAAGCCTCAGTGATGTTTTCTATCACTTACGAGATGAACTTTAATTGTTTCCAGGTTTCACATCACTTTCAATTTTATATGTAGCAAGAGTCACAAACAAGGTTAAATCTATATAAAATGAATCAGCTCATAATCTGAATTTAAAAAGAAAGTGAAAGACAAAACACATCCTAGCCGTGTACATAACACTTTGTTTAAAAGATGTAGATTGTCCAGAAAAAAAAAAAAAAGATTCGGATTATCACAAGAGTGCCTTTTACCCTTCTCCATTTTTCACTGAAGGTGTAGAGGCTGTGTAAATTAATGAATAAATTGAATATACACATAATTATCTAATTCCAGGGAAATAGAAGAGGAAAAAAAAGATGGATTGGTTCTTCTAGCATTAAAGATTTAAAATTAAAATACATGAAACTAAATACACTGCTCTTTTGGCTTGTGAGAATCTCACCCTCTCCAGACACTACAAACACGGGATATATACAGTTCAATGATGATTACACATTGCACCATCAGATCAGAGAGCAGGTTGTCTCGATGGATAGTTACAGGAATTAAATAAGTCTTTGTTAACAAATATCTTCATAAATATAAAAATAAGGGAAAAGGCACCTTCCAGAATTCTTATAGTAACTATTCACATACTGAAACATCATTACTTTGTGTATTTAGGAGTTTAATGCATCCCAGAGTCCTTCTAATTTTTATTTTATTTTATTTATTTTTTAAGTAGGCTCCACGCTCAGCATGGAACCCAAAGTGGAGCTTGAAATTAAGACCCTGGGATCAAGACCCGAGCTGAGATCAAGAATTCAATGTGCTTAACCTACTGAACCACCGAGGCACCCCTAGGAATCCTTTCTGTAAATGAATACAGTTCCCATAAAGTGGCTATAATGCCAACCCTTAAAAACTGAATGTTTGGTTATTGCACAGATATTAGAATCACAGATACATATATATGCAAATTTTATTTATAGAAGAGAGATGTACATATGCATGTATTTGAAAAGAGGATATGGGATAGCCCGGGTGGCTCAGCAGCTTAAGTGCCTGCCTTCTGCCCAGGTTGTGATCCTGGAGACCCGGGATTGAGTCCCATGTCGGGCTCCCTGCGTGGAGCCTGCTTCTTCCTCTGCCTGTGTCTCTGTCTGTCTCTGTCTCTGTCTCTCTCTCTCTCTCTATCATGAATAAATAAATAAAATCTTTAAAAAAAAAAAAGAAAGGGGAGGATATGATAAAATCTCTCTCATTTTCTGGGTAAACAAACTGAAATTCTCAGACTATGTACTATCAAGAACATGGCATAGGACAGGTGCCTAGAATGTGTCTAGCTATCAGAGCCTCCAAATTTAGTTGAGAGGTATCCGAGAATGAATTCACTGGACTCTCCTTCACATCTACAGCCTCCCAGAAGAATAAAGAAATATTAAACTAGAATGGCCCTTAAACTGACTTTATGTCCCACCCAAGCAAACTGAGCTCAGGAGGGGTTAAATAATTTCCCAAACTCAAAATAGGATGTAGATGATAGATATTCTGTTGCTATAATTTGTGACATAAGATTGTATGCCTAGCATAAGGTGGACAAAACAGGTACTGGAAGTACACTTAGTAAGAGTAAGAGAGAATTACATGCATATTGAGGCTTCTAGACTACCTGAATGTTGACCTTCACTGAGAACTTTGCTTTAGTCAAAAAAAATTTTGCAATATATATGGCAACAAAATTGTTCTTTCTAAATATGTTCAAAGATACCTTTGTCAAAGAGCTCACGTCATGGCGCAGTGTGAAATACTCAATTCTCTACCATCCGACACATAATCAAACAAGCTGCCTTCTCTCATTCTCACTATAATAATAAATAAATAAATAAATAAATAAATAAATAAATAAATAAATAAAATTAAAAGAGGCCCTAAAGGGGATCCCTGGGTGGCTCAGCGGTTTAGTTCCTGCCTTCGGCCCAGGGCGTGGTCCTGGAGACCCGGGATCGAGTCCCATGTCGGGCTCCCTGCGTGGAGCCTGCTTCTTCCTCTGCCTGTGTCTCTGACTGTCTCTTTCTCTCTCTCTTTGTGTCTCTCGTGAATAAATAAATAAAATCTTAAAAAAAAAAAAAAAAAGAATGAGGACCCTGGAATCAGATTTGGACTAAGTTCCTACTTCAACTTTTACTAACTAGTATAATCCTGATGAGTTGCTTAACTTCTCTGAACTGTAGTACCTCATCTGTGAAATGGAAAGAAAATACCTCAATTCATGAAATGGATGGCAACCCCCAAACTAAAATGCACGCTCAATTATCATTAACATGACTATTTCACTTTATTTAAATTTTCACTATCAAAGATGGAAGAGGCAAAATTATTATTTCATCCATCTACAAAGAAAGTAAGAAAAATGGATCATAATACCTTCATTCATTCATTCATTCATTCATTTACTTAAATTTTTTAGTTTTTTTAATATTCTTAATTTCATTTTTGTAGTGTCTGATGAGTATGTGTCTGAATGTTTGTAAAACCACTTGATCAAGCCTTTACATATGAAAAGTACATGATTAATGTATACAATCTGATAAATTTGGAGATAAGTATATACCCATCGAAACCATCAGCACAACAAAGTCATAAACATATGTACAACCTCCAAAAGTTTTCTCCCACCCCCTTATTTATTTATTTGTGAAAGCACTTACCATAAGGCCTGCCTATCTTCTGAGCAAATATTTATTTATTTATTTATTTTTAAATTTTTTTTTAATTTATTTATGATAGTCACAGAGAGAGAGAGAGAGAGGCAGAGACACAGGCAGAGGGAGAAGCAGGCCCCATGCACCGGGAGCCTGACGTGGGATTCGATCCCGGGTCTCCAGGATCGCGCCCTGGGCCAAAGGCAGGCGCCAAACCGCTGCGCCACCCAGGGATCCCCTGAGCAAATATTTAAGTAAACAATATAATATTGTAACTACAGTCATGCTAAGATACTGGATAAGTCATGTCCAGAACTGTATCATCTTGCATAACTAAAGCTCAGTAGTCTTCAACCAACACCTCCCTCAGGTCCCCTCTCCCCACTCCCCCTCCACCACCATTCTGCTTGCCACTTCTATGAGTTTAGCTATTTTAGATTTCACATAAAAGTGGGCTCTTTCAGTATTTGTCTTATGTATGCCATACTCCACTTAGCACAATGTTCTCCAGGCCCATCCATGTTGTAGCAAATGACAGCAGTTCCAAATTTTTGTATATATATCACATTTCCTTCATCCATTCAACTTTTGATTTAGGTTGTTTCCATACCTTGCCTATTGAGATTAATGCTGCGATGAACATGGGAGTGCAGGTATCTCTTCAAGATCCTGATTTCGATGTCTTTGGATACAGACCCAGAAGTGGGATCACTGGATTCAACACCTTTGAAACAAATACGAATTTGATCTGGGTACTGGGCTGGTATTTCTCTATTTGCTGCCTCCCCCAAGGTCTCCTCATGGTGATTCTCTGATCATATCTGTGCTTGTAACTGATTCCATGGACTACATCACCTGGATTTCTCTGCCTTCTAGTTCCTGGCTGGGATTACTAACAGGAGGTGCTAGCAAGAGACTGGATGCCCAAAGTAAAAGAGGCCAGGATACACCCTACTCTCTTTGTTGTGCTTCTAGGCATAGCTGTAGCTATAGTTACACTTTTGAAAGACAGTCTTTTGTTCATGGTTCCAAGCATTCTCTGCACTTTTTATCCTCTTATCTCTCAAGGCTAAGTAAGTGGTGGTAATGGTCTCTTGTTGCCCCTCGTCCCTGAGTCCTTCACCATATTTTTTCTGCTTCCTTTAACCCTGCTCACAGTTTTATAGCATCATTCCATCAAACTGTGCTCCCTAAACGTTTTGAGCATGACTTCTCTTTTCTGCTGGAATTTTGAGTGATAAAATGATTGATCGCAAAAGAAATAGTCATATATATAAACAAATTGTTTCTTAGAGAAATTTAATGAGGAAGACAGAGACAATGAACAGAATCAAGAATATATTTTCTTTTATAAGGATGGTTTTGCTTTTATAGGAATAAAGCTGAATAAATATAAGAATTACTGTACAACAGTATCGGAATAAAAGTTTACTGAGGAACATGGAAATCTATAAACTTCAGGAAAGTCCTGTTCTGAAAGGTTTACTATTTCAACCTCAGTGCCTTAATATAAACCCTGTCACATTGTAGACATGCAATAATTATTATTTTAACAGAATACTTAACATCAAATAAGACGAATGGCATATCATCTTCCCGAATAATAAGAATTAATGTTTTGTATTTGTGTACAGATTATCTTTGCAAGTGTACTCAAATGTATTTTCCATAGGTAGCTGCCACAAAAATCTGCTGCTGCATGTACATTTTTATAATGGGCATTGCCTCTTCCCCAGAATGAAATGTAATCTTATTTGTCCATATCCATGAGTCTGGTTCTGTGATTGCACTGACCGATAAAATATGGCAAAAATCATGCTGTGTCATTTCTGGGCTTAGCCACTGACTGGCCTGGCAAGCTTTGTTCCCTGCCTTGTGGAAGCCTAGAAAATATTCTGGGGCTGTTATGTGGTGTGATGTCTAAGCCACATGGAGAAACTTTGGAGGATGAGATGCTATCTGTCATGAGAGGAAATGAGGCCAAGAAACAGGAGACACCAGACAAGTGAAGGAAGAAGACATCTTACAACTGGGTCCTCCAATAGCGGCCACCGAAGCTAATGCCACATGAAGTAGAGACAAACCGATAAGTTGAGCCCTTTCTGAATCTCTAAATCATAAAACCATGAGTAATACTTACTTTATGCCACAGGTTATTTTATGTGGCAGCCCAGACTAAACCCTGTGTGTGTGAGGGAGAGAGAATATGATAGAGTTGCCTTTTTAAAGACTGGAATGGGTAGTAAAATTATTAAAACAAATAGCAAAAGAACTCAAAGTAAAGATCATTATTTACCTCATATCTTACAAAGTAAATTCTAGACACAGCTAAGATTGAAATGGTTTTAAATCCCATAGAAATACTAGAATACATTATACGGAATATTATGCAATGACTGAAAACTTCCTGGACATGACACAAAAGTTGCTAACAGGAAAAAAATAGAAATTTTGCAAATTTGATTCACAGTACCTACCACATAAAAAGCTAAAGATACATATAAACTGAGAATTTGTATTACAAAAAATGGGTTGATATTCTAAAAACATAAAATCTCTTAAAAGAAATTAAAATTATGAATATTCCTTACCACCTGCCCCTCAAAATAGAACAAATAAGTAAAGGGGAAATTTACAAATAACAACAAATTTTTAAAAATTGATAAATAAAAAGATAAAATTCCAAAAAATTTTAAAAAGATAAGCACCTGGTGGGCTCAGTCAGTTAAGTGTCTGACTTCTGCTTGGGTCATGATCATAGGGTCCTGGGATTGAACCCCACATCGGGCTCCCTATTCAGTGGGGAGCCTGCTTCTTCTCCCCCTCCCTCTGCCCCCAACTTCTGCTTGCTCTCTCTTTCTAGTGTGCTCTCTGTCAAATAAAACAAATGAAGTGGGTTTTTTTTTAAGATAAGTAAGAAAATATGCTTGTCTCCACTAATAATAAAAACGCAAATCAAAAAAAATGATAGTACATTTTCTCCTATAAACTTGATCAGCATGAACTAAGAGGCAATTCTGCTGTATGAACCAGAAAATCTAAAATGATTTTCTCAATAGGAAAAATAAAAATGATGCAGGAAGAAAAAAAATGGGCCAGATGATATTAGGATGCCTGGTTCCAGTCTCTCTTGAGTCCAGTCCCTTCTTTGGCAAGCTGGTTTGAGTTGGATTTCCATCCCTTGCAAATAAGAGTGGCAGTGGTCGGGAATAATAACAAAATGATCTGTTGAAGTCTAGACAAAGAATAAGGGATCACGGGTGGCACAGCGGTTTGGCGCCTGCCTTTGGCCCAGGGCGCGATCCTGGAGACCCGGGATCGAATCCCACATCGCGCTCCCGGTGCATGGAGCCTGCTTCTCCCTCTGCCTATGTCTCTGCCTCTCTCTCTCTCTGTGACTATAATAAATAAAATTAAAAAAAAAAAAAGAATAAAGGATCACCCAAAACATAAAAATGATTTAAATCCGTAAACTCCTTTATAATCAATCAAAACATCACCAGGGTCTTGAGCGGCCAGATTGGCCCACAGAGGGACCTATTTCAGGGACAGTAAACCGGAGGGAAATAGAGTAGAAATGTAGGACATTATTGTTCTCTTACAAAATAGTGAGTCTCTCCCAAGCGTGGTGTGGGTGCTGGCCTCATGTGAAAGTGTTATAAATGATCCTGTCGGTGAGTTCACAGTGACTGAGATGCCAGCTGCAGTATTTCAAAAGCCCGTGTCAGTGGGCCGAAAACTGGCATGTGAACTTCCAAAAGGATAAATATAAAGAAATACCTTTAAAAGAAAGTTGTTCAGTCTATACATAAAGAGTATAAATGACCTATGAATCATTTTCTGCAGACATCAGCCCAGCAGGCTTCACAGAGGAAGGCTTTAAAACCACCTCATGGTGTTAACTTGGAGTAAATCCAAGATACACAAAGGTGACTGAGTAGTGGAAATTCCTGAGCAGGATAGTTACAACGATAAGTCACTGGGCACATCCCAGGAACCACACTGCTGATAAATTGCTCCTTGAAGTTTAACTAAAGTATGGATGCAGCCTTCCAATGTTTGACTTCACCAGTGAATCTGGCAGGAAGTGCTCGTGGGTATCAATAGAAAGTGTTGCACGCATGTGTGTTTTTTAAAATGTCTTTGCCATTGCACATAATATTTTTTAGAGATTTATTTATTTATTTTAGAGAGATAAAGAGTGCGCATGAATGGGGGAAGGGAGAGGGGGAGAGGATCCTCAAGTAGACTCTCTGTTGAGGGGGGCACCCACCCCGGGGGCTTGATCCCATGACCCATGAGATCTGAACTAAGACCAAAAGTCAGATGCTTAACCCGCTGAGCCACCCAGGTACCCCTGTACATGATATGCTTGTTAGTATGACTTATTTCAACAAACCCTGTAGATTAAGAAAAACCCAAACCAGAATGTCTGTCTCCAGGAAACGGTGAAAATGAATGCTCATAAATGCTGTATTTATATAAATGAAGCAGAAACATGACCATGCGATCTGGTCAAGTATTCCTATCTTTGGACGTGAGGAGTAGGTAGCTCTTTTAGGTTGTTTTCAAAAGAATAATATACAAGTGTAGTTTAAGAAGGAAAACAGTACCCCAAAAATGTGAACAAAATATCAGTTTTCTGCTTTCCTACCCTCCCTAATATCCTCTCCACGGTAATCTCTTTTAAGTCCTTTAGCTGTAGCTTATATTTATATAGTATTTACATGTTTATACTGCTATTTCTTTACTAACTTTTTAACATTTAATCATGGGAAATGATAATGAAGACTTTATATAACACTACCTCCTCCTATCCCCCAAAATAGCTACCATAAAAATTATGCTTAAATTGATATTTAGCTTTATGATGAATATGTATTTGCTAAACCAAATAATAAACACTTATTGCACATCTTTTTTTTTTTTTACAATTTTTTGCTTTTCCTATAATTAACAATGCCTAGATTTTTCATTTGCCTGTTCACTGCACTTATCATGAATTTTCACAAATTCTATGACTCTGTGAAACTCTTCTCATTTATATTTAACACATCTTGTAATGCTCCCCATCTCCTTATTCAATACTAGGAAGACTTTCTGTAAAGCTTTCCATCCTCCTGCTCCGAAGTATCTGGTCCCTTTCCTTGCATGCTGCCAACTATTGGAACTTCTCTTTGCAGATATCCTGGAAAATCCTTTTTCCTCTCTCTCGGGTTGAATGAATCTTATGTGTTTTGTTTGTTGCCTTGTTTGTTGTTTTTTCTATTTCTTGATTTATTCTGGTGGAAGAAGTACTCTCCAGTTGTTTGTTAAGAAAGAATTTGCAGTGGATCTTTTTTTTCTTTCTTTTACATTTTTGAAATCTCAGAGGACTTATCTTGTCCTCCTAATGAAATCATACTTAAGCTGGTTGTACAATTATAGGATAAAATTCATTTTCCCTCCTAATTTTGAATATATTTTAGTTTGTTTTATGGCTTCCTATGTTGCTTTTGAGGAACTCAGTGCCTTTAGGTTTCTGTTCTTTGTAGATGACATTCATCTTTCCTTTGAAAATTTTTCCTTATTTTTAGTTTATCTGACAGTTTCTTAAATTTCCCTGAGTATGCCATAGTGAAAATTGGTTTCTTCACGATGCCAGGTACTCAGTAGGCACTTTCAATTCAGAAGCATGTGTACTGTGAAGTATCCCTGATTTCATTCCTTGCCAATCTTTTCCCTGGGGATTCTCTGGTCTCTTTCTGAAAAACTGTCAGCATTTTCCTTTTATTTTCCATCCTCATCTTTTGTTCTATGTTCTGGACTGTTTAATTGATTTCTTCTTCAAACTCTTCTGTTGCCTTTTAAAATTCATCACATTTACTCCAAACTCTGTCTCTGACCTCCTGTGCATATTTCATGGGTGGAATAATACCTTAATCGGATTACTCCCAGAATACTGTAGTTGTTTAAAGTGTTATACAATATACATTTATTCCCTCATTCTAAATTTTCCTACCTTGTTTTTGGCCTTTCACATTGAAGACTTTCTCAATAATCCTTGACTAGTTATTTATGTTTATTTTTTAAGACTTTATTTATTTACTCATGAGAGACACAGAGAGAGAGGCAGAGATATAGGCAGGGGGAGAAGCAGGCTCCCTGTGGGGAGCTTGATGCAGGACTCAATCTCGAGATCATGACCTGAGCCGAAGGCAGATGCTCAACTACTGAGCCACCCAGGTGCCCTTAATTATTTATGCTTAAAAATGACCATACAAATCATGACTGGATACACTATCTCTGTGATGAGCTGGTGTATTGATGAGTTTCACCTACTGGGCATGGATAGGGGGTGTGGAAGAGCATATAAACATCACTCTCTGTGGGACTTTTCTTTGGAGACCAACAGATTGTGCAGGGGAGAGTCCTCCAATCACTTTCCTGGAGGAGAGGGTAACTGGCGCCCAGTATTTCTGGAGCTGACTAGGAAAAGAGCAGTGATCCAACCATTTGTCATATAGAGATTCACTTGACCTCCTTATTTTTCAGTCCTATGCCCTACCTCCCCACTCTCCTGTTCCCATTGATGCCCAGGACCAGAGCTTCTTCAACTGAATTTCTCCAGAGAATGAACCCTCCACTCCCAGGTTGTTGCTTGCCATCCTGGGTGAAGAAGATCTGTTGTCTAACTTCTTTTTAATTACATGTTTAACCAAGTATCAGAATGCCTTCTGAAATTCCTGATACCAGAATTTCTGTGTTTCTACAGCACAAACTGACTTTTTCTCCTTAGTAACATTATCTTCAAGCATTCAAGTTTCAACATTCTCAATGGCTCCCTTCTCCACTTGCTTTCCTACCATGGACTTGTCCAAACCATTGCTGTCTTTGGTCTTATTCATTTACGTCTTTTAAATTTCCTTCCAGTATGGTAATCAATCACACTGCTTTGTGGGGAAAAGCATTGATAAATGGATGTGTTCAATTGCCATGTTTAGCTGCTGATGGTAAAATTTATGGTGGTTCAACATGATTTCTCATGGCTCCATCCACATTTGAGTTGTCCCTAATGTTCCTCATGGTAGTGTCCATTTATGACGTGAATCCTTGGTTGTGACGCCAGCATAAACATAACTTTATAATCTATACATATTTTCTAGAAGCCCACTTTAAAGGTTAAACCTTGTATTGAAATGATAACAGAATGAAAATATGCATGTATTCAAAATCATGAGTCAAAAGTAAACTCAGCTATCATTTTTATGTTCCTAAGCTCAGACTTCCCTCACACACAAACACATATTAATTTTGACTTAGAAATTCCTGCTTAAAATAATTCTTCCACTGCTACTTAAGATTCAACATGGTATTGTCGATGAGCAATGAGAAAGATAGTGAATTTTCTTGCAACCATGCTAAGTTGCAGATATCTGTATTAGACATCAGACTCATAAGAACATGTTTTCATAAGAGGGAAAGAGAGAGGGTCCAAAAAGTATAATAGCCAAAATAAAGACTGAGTCACCCTCTCCTTCCAAGAAGATAGGAGTTCAGAATGAGAAAGCTAGAAGCAAGACTGGCTTTCCCCACCTGGTGTTTTTGCAATGGGTGGGTTGACACGTAGAGCTTCAAATATGGATGTGCATCTTTGTCTGGGTGTGGCCAGAGGCTACTAGGCCACTGTCACATTGGCCAACACAGAAAAGATTATCATTACTCGCAGTCCTGGATGCCCAGAGATCCTGCAAGTGACTCAGAAGTGTTTGGACTCTTGCGGCCCCTCACACATTTTAAGCAAAAACAAAACAAAACAAAACATAAAACAATAAAAACCCACAAAAACCACACAAACAAAAACATATTTAGAAAATGCCAATTTTTACGTTTTCGGTGATATATGCAATCACCTAGATTTAATTGTATTTTTTCCTGTTAGGAGAACTCTTCTCGGCTTCATGAGGGTCATACTAGCTAATATTTCTAACTCCCTTTTCTATTTTTCAGGGTTGAGGCAATTTACTGTCAGTGAAAGCTTTTTTAGGATGCTCAAGTTCAAAGATGTGCAATTTGAACTTCACATCGGTAGCCGGGAACTGGAACTGATAACTGTGCCTGTCCCAGATGGAATGATTTTCACATGTGATGTATACATAGTGTGTCTCAGAAAGTATTTGCTAGTTTGTTTTAATACTAGTCTCTTTTCCTCTTTTCTGAAAATGTCTTTTGATTTCCTGTTAAACAGTTCTAGTTTCCTCAATAATTCCTCATAAAACATGTTTTATAGACCTCTACTGGTTAAGGAGGCAGACTATGAACATAATTTAGATTTGAATCCCAACCTTACCCTTATTAGCTGTGAGAGCTTGGACAAGTTATTTAACTTCTCTGCACTTTCCATTCTTAATTTGAAAATAGTGATATTATTAGTACCTACTTAAGAAGTCGTTTGTGGAGATGCCTGGGTGGCTCGTTCAGTTAAGTGACCAACTCTCAGTTTTGGCTCGGGTCACGATCTCAGGGTGGTGAGATCAAGCCTCATCAGGCTCTGTGCTCAGTAGGGAGTCAGAGACTGGTTGGGATTCTCTCCCACTTCCTCTGCCCCCCTCATGCTTGTGCAATCTCTCTCTAAAATAAATAAATAAATAAATAAATAAATAAATAAATAAATAAATCCTTAAAAAAAGAGAGAAAAGAAGACTTTCATGAGAATAAACTGAATTAATATGTGGCCCATTAAAAATGCTCAATAAGGGGTGCCTGTATGGCTCAGTCCATTAAACCGCTGCCTTCAGCTCAGGTCATGATCCCAAGATCGTGGGATAGAGCCACACGTGGGGCTCCTTGCTGAGTGGGGATCCTGCTTCTCCCTCTCCTTCTGCCCTTCCCCCTGCCTGCTCAAGCCCTCTCTCTCACTCTCTCTCTCTTTCTTGTACTCTCTCTCTCTCAAATAAATAAATAAAATCTTTTAAAAATTTTTTAAATGCTCAATAGTGAGTTCCTGGTTAGTTGTTCCTCTCAGAGTTTTCTTGACTTGATAGCATTCTCTAAATTGAAGGGTTAGTCTACACGTGAGTTGGCCAATATATGTGATGGGAAACCCTTCTAAGATGGTATCAGTTCAATGCTTACTACAACAATTCTACCAACTGTAAATTCAGCTAAGGGTGCCAGCCTTTAATTATTTTGCATATATATGTATGTGTATACAAAATACTTTGTCAGACACTGTGATGAAATCAAGATATGTGACATTTATTTGTAAAGTCATCTTCATCAGAATTACTTGATGTGTGATGACTGTTTTGTCCAATAAGTAATATGATCTGATGTCTTTTATTTTTCTATAGTAAAGTAACATTGGATGAGTTCTACTTCCAAGTACCATGGTTTGTACTTATTTCCTCTAGATTTCTGTAAATGTGGAAGGGGTTTACATCAACATGGATTCCCTGACTTCCTAGTATCTGATTCCTGATTATCCCTTGGTGACTAATTTCCTGTTGTGTACTACATTAATTTAAACACAGAACCCATCCCATCTAAGTACCACCAATTTCTCAAATGGATAGAACTCCACTAGCCTAATAGGTTCTACTGGGGCTTGGGTGGGAAAGAGTGACATCTCAAGTATACAGGTAATTTTGAACAAAACAATTAGCACCATTGCCATGTTTTCTGGTCATGGCTCTTCAGGGAGATTCCACTGTTCCTACACCAAATCATAGATTCTTACCACCTTTTTTCCCTCAGTCTTTTGTCTGTCTTCTTTCTTCCTCCTCTTAATTTTGCTTTCCTCTTTTTTTTTTTTTTCGTGAAAGCAAGACCAACACAGTTGTATTTCTGTGTCATGCAGATCAGCCTGCCCCTCACCCTCCACTCCCCAGCACCTGCCAACACCCATGTCGTCAGGGAGCCTACTGCATCCATGAATTCTTATCAAAACAAGTAGTTCCATCTCTCCCCCTAGAGGCCTTCTGATTTGAGCTATTAAAATAATGATGGTTTTAATCCTAAAGAAAATGGTGTAATAATTTTAGAGTCATAAAATGCTTCCAAAATATTTTTAAATTATGACTGCTCATTAATAAAAATAAACAGAAATTAGTGATGAAAGGATGTCTTATATTCTGTCATGTGGAACCTACTGCATATGATGTATGTTGAAGTGGTCTAAAACTATTTATGTCCTGAGACTCACTGTTCTATCCTGAGACCTGAAAATTCTATAATATTAAAGACCTAAGCTAGGACATTTTTAGGTCTGTTACAGACAAAAGCAACTTGGAAAAATGGGATCCAGGACAGCTATATTTTGATATAAAATCTGGAAATGAAAGTGATTGCCCTTGTCCTTGGGTTGGGGTGAGATGAGGCCGACAGGGTAGACTAGGAGGCCATTGTAACTGGGGGCTCTGAACAGAAAGGAGGCAGCATGAAAGAATGAGAGGGTCTTATATCCCATAAATAATGATGGAAAAAAGGTCTTTTTCCCTCAGAAAATGATGAGAAGATACTTATAGAGTAGAATGAAGAGCTTAAACAAGTGGCACCTTGTTCCCCCTTTTTCTTGAGCTAGTTTACATGTATTCTATAATAATTTACAAATGAAACATTATCCACTTATTCTAGATACTCTAATATAGCAAGATGATTTCAAAGAGCTGCACCTTAGAAATGATGGGTTTTGGGGATTTAATATATCTTGGCTTTTCAAATATATTCTCGGTTTTTCTATTAGCATTGGAAGAACCACCCTAAATATATATGAGATGACATCATCTCTTTGGAAAAAAAATGTGTATTTAAATAGAAATGTATGTATATTTTCTAAAAATGTTTTATATTAACTACAATAGTTTAAAATGACTACTGTGGCTAAATAAATAAGCATTCAGTGTAAAAACAAATTATACGGTTTGTTTTACTGAATAGGCTGTCCTATGCTCAAGATTGTATTTGAAACACCTTTTAAATATTATATATAACAATTTCTTCTCTAACATTTACAATAAAATTGGAATTAATCAAGCATAAATAAAAACCATGATAGAAAACATTTAGGTTTACATCAAATGATTTGGAGCATTGATTACTAGTATTGAAATAAAAACATTAATGTCCGCTTGCATATTTTTAGAAATCTGTTAAATATTAGATTTAATTTAATGTTTAATTTTTAAATAAATGCATGTAGCTAATATTTCCATGCTTATTCAAAAAGTTTAATCCTCATTATGGACTAATGGTCTGCAAAGTGTCATGTTAAATATTATTACTTTATATTGACCTTAATACACAATACAAAATAACCTCATCTAAATTTGGAAAATTCATTGAATTGTTTTTGTAGGTTTTTAAGAAGCAGAAAATAATGGCAAAAAGATGTTGTGAAGAAGTACATAGATACTTTTTCTTCCTGAGAGTCCCACATTTGATTTGCTAAACTTTGAGCCACAATGAATTCCTATACTTGAGTATAAAGACATGAAAACAGGAATTTTCCATAAAAATACCCATAGGCCTCTTACCATGGCAGCCCGAGAGAGAGCACTCTAACGCTCCATGCTCCTGTGGCCATAGTCAACATTTCTCTACCCTATAGAAGTGGTAAATAATATTGGAACAAAGTGAGTCAGAATACTTAGGATTCACTGTAGCAAAGAGAATCAGAACAACAAAAGCACTCTCACTGATGAAATTGGAATTTTTTTTTTTTAATTAACACTTCTAATTAGAATTTAACATCTCAGTAGCTTCGTATGGGATTTTTCGCTTCCTTAACCTCACGGAAACCTATCTGTTGGCTCTAAATAGGCAGTCACTTACCATGCACCACTTGAGGATTTCAATTAATCCCAAATCCTCCAACTTTGGTTTGTGAACTCGTCTTTTTGCTCTTGTGCCATTCCTTCCTGCTTGAATATACTCATGAAAAGTCCTCTTAACAGATTTGTTGTGCTGCCTTCAACTCATCTATTCCTTGATCCCACTTCTCTCCTATCTTAAGTGAAGAATTTCATAGATTTGACTGTGACTATTAGGAGTGATAAATGATAATGACAATTGTGATGAACCAGACCCTTCTATGTACCAGGAGGTGTGATGGGCTCTTTAGATTCAGCAAGTGAAGGTATCAGGTTGCACGTGAACCAGGGTCTATCTGGTATGCCTCTAAACCTGAGTTGCCACCACTACCGTACCCTGGTTGAGGTCAGAAATGCAGGCAGTACAGGCATGACTTTGAAAATGGTGGCTCTTCTGTGTACTCTTTAAAACTTTATCTATCAACATCGATAAAAATTAAGGCTATTAGTGGGTTTTGGTTCTCAGGGATAAAATGCACTTTGATGTAACCTGGAAAAGGGCAAATATCGTCAGCCAGATGCATCTTGACAACTTTACTGGATGTCAACAAAGAGAGGTCCATTTGTTCTGAACATTTGCTGCCTTAGCCATAGCTGAAAACCTGGCTGAACGCAGCCTTTGCCAGGATTCTAGAGAATGCTCTGAGGTTGGTGAAAGATCATCAACATACTGACAAGAGTCTGTGACTCTTCATCCACTGTGTTTGTTATTCTCAATCTAGGAAATAGTATACCAGCCCCAAAAAGCTAATTATAACAACAACAACAACAACAACAATAATTCTCTAGAATATCTTTTTTTCCTTGTTTTTCAGGGTTTTAAAAGTTTTTATTTATTTAAAAGTTTTTTTAAAGATTTTATTTATTTTTTGACCAAGAAAGAGCACAATCAGGGTGAGCAGCAGAGGGAGAGGGAGAAGCAGACTCTGCACTGAGCAGGGAGCCTGATGAGGGGCTCCATCCCAGGAGCCTGGGATCATGAGCTAAGTAAGCTGAAGACAGACACTTAACCAACTGAGCCACTCAGGCACCCTTTAAAGTTCTTATTTAAATTCCAGTTAGTAACATACACCGTAATATAAGTTTCAGGTGTACAATATAGTGATTTGATACCTCCACACAACATCCAGGGTTCATCACAATGGCATTCATTCATGGCTCTGCAGAATATATTTGCATGTAGGTGTTAGCATCTCTGGGTGCTGGAAATTTGTGGATAACTGACCCTAAATGCAAAGATTTTCTGCAGGGAAACTCTCCCTAATAAAAAATCTCATCCTTAGAGATTCATTTACTTAGCTTTTATCTTCTTTTCTTTAAAAGTTACATAACTCTAGGAGAGAGGTAGATAACATTTTGAACCTCATCTAAACTTCATGTGAATGAACTTGTCAAAATCTTCTATAGCAGCTGGCTTAGAAAAAGACAAAACATTGAACCAGAATTAGGAAATGTAATCCTTTGGTGGCCAGAAGCCTCCCCAGACGTGAGTAGAAATGGGAGAGAAAAAGAGTGCTTCTATGTACCCCTCCGCCCTTACTCAGGCAGGTTGCTCTGGCTTGGCCAAGCTACCGTCTTTACATCGCTTGTGAAGGTGGCAAGTGCCTTAGCAATAGATGAGGTTTAATGGGGATGTCACAGCCCTGCCACTGCCAAGCAGCTCTGAGAGCAGGGGAGATTTTTAACATAATAATTATAGCATAATCATTTAAACATAATAATTATAACATCTTTTGTGTAAGGTCTTTCTTCCATGGAGACTTGCCAACATTCATCATCATCAAAAGTATTTATTTAGCATCCACATGTGTATAGTTCTGCTGAGTGCTAGTTTTTTCTTTGGTAATTTTTGTAACATCTTAAGTGAGTAAAGAAAAGCTGGAGGAGGAGGAAATTTAGAAAAGAAAAGGTTAAAGAAAAGCCTTGGCTATTTAACACTATTCCCAGCAACTTTCAAGAACAGAGGGATAGGAGGACCCAACAATCTGAGGAAAGATTTTTCCTAACAGAGGATGGAATTCCTCCTTAGCGATCTTTCAATTTCTCTAGAAAGGTCATTAAATAATTAATTTTTTGAAAGCCCAGGTGTCCAGAGAGGTCCTTACTAGCAAATATGTTGTAAGCTAGAGGATGAGTGTGTTAACTACACACGTCTATATTTCACCCAAACTTCTAAACATTTCAAAGAAACCTGACAAAAGTAAGAGCTTTCTTGGTTGGTGTTATTAAATGTTATCTTTGCTAATTTCCTTAGGTTGGCAAAGCCTCGTCAATTGCAGAGATGCTTTTAGATCTCTAGGAGGAGTTTTGTGTGAAACACTTAAACATTTTCGATACATACTTACATGAAAAACACATTCCGCCAATTCAAGGCAAGTAGGTTGTGGAATTATATAGATCTAGAATTATTTCCACAATTATTTTCACACTACAGCTTACACATATGTTGAAAAGTCTATTGTAGGATATACAGTATTTTGAAAATTCCATAAGGACTGGAAAATAAAGTGTAGATATTTTGTAAAATACTTAACCAAATGGTTCACACAAATATAGAAGCAAACTGTGCACTTGGAGATTCCCTTTTAGGCCCTCCTCACTTGAATTTAACATATGTGTCCTACTTTTTTAAAATACCGAAAATATTTGCAAGTATGTTTATTGAAATGTTTCTAAATCCTTTGCAATAGTCATCCCATTTGCATCCATACATAATCCCCACTCCTTTCTGTGGGCATGGTGAGTGTAGGGTGGAAAAACTTGGATAATTATATCTTATGAGTTTGTAACATTTTAAATTTCCAAAGGAAAATTAGACCCATAAATTTTTTTTAGATGTGCAGCTGAGAAATACTTTTTTAAATCGCTAATTTCACTGCAGATTAACACATTCAGTTCTGCCAAAAATCTGCCTCCTCCCGTCCTTCCTCAGCTCTGCCAGCCACTCTCTTCTTCTTGCCTGTTTCTTTGATCTCTTCTAGATTAAAAAAAAAAAATCATCTTTTTATTCCCCCAAAGAGAATACAAGGGAAGTTTATAATTTCTGTTCTTTCAAAAATCACTTTTCTTAAACTACAGAGAAAATGGAGAAATAACTGAAGAATAGTTAAATTGAGGGCAAAGATAACAATAATAATGTTATTCAAGTATATGCAGTTCAAGTATATATTTAATGTATTTGTGGCCCACATCAATATAATTAATTCTCAATATAGTAATATAAAATCCTGAACTTTAAAAAAACATATTCAGAGTTGATATATCCTTTGTAAAAAGGAAATCATTTAAGATTAATGTCCCCCTCAAAAATTTAATGTGATTTATAAAAAAAATAAAATTACCACTTGTCAGGTATATATAGTTTACAAAACAGAATGATAACAAAATGCAGGAAAATTAACTATGACATAAAACAAGTTGCATATTAATAAAAGTTGCTATTTTTTTCTAAAGGGTGTCATTTTGAATTGACTTTCTCTGGAAGTGAAGTATGAAGGAGATAAACACATTCCATAGTGTGTCAGAGTCTATTGCAAATCGTATGCTAATGGAGAATGATGAACAATCCAGAAAATCATTTTGACATTAGCAAGGGTCATACGATATGACGTATTATCCATTCAATGTCAAATGAAATTATTTTATGAAATATATAATATATATATATACATAATGTGTGTGTAGGTGTGTATATGTGTGTCTGTGTTTATGTATGTAATAGCTGGACTATTTTTATTAGGGTTAGGTTGTAGAGCTGGATGGCACAGTTGAAACAAACTACAGTGAAAATATTGTCAAGGATAAGCCCCAAATGGACCATTGATGGGTAATTGCATTTGATACGCTTTTTCTGCTTAGGCTTTAAATAATTCCCAAGCACCCTAAACAAATATTGAAGCTTCCCTTGAATTGTAGTTTTCTTTAAAATAACATTCTTTTCACCCTTGATGATAATGTATTAGAATTCAGATATTTAAAGCAATAATATAATGACAAAGTTTATCACTAAATTCTATTTTTAGGTATAGTTCCAACTAAATCAGTCTTTAACATCCCCAGAGGGAGTGTGGTCTAAAGCATGGACTATTGACTTTCATTGTATAAAAAAATTTCACCTGAGAGTCAAGTTTCTGCAAACATCTACTTCATAATTCCCCTTTTCACTGGAGATCAATCACAAACTCATGCACGTAATAAAATAATACCAAGCACCCTGTTATTTGCTTCAATAAGCGGGCTATATACAACAGTTAAAATCAGTCAGAATTTAGGAATACGGATTGAATTAAGAAGAATTTTCTTCTACTTCCGACCCTCTGGATTCAGAGTTATGGACCTCCAGATATTAGCTTGGCAATCCATAGATTGGATTCATCCCAAAAGTATTTTGCTTTGGTTTATTTTGTTGGTTGGGGGGAAGAGAGTGCCTTCATATGAAATTCTTCCTCTCTCTTTGTAAATAAATAAATAAACAAATTTAGTTGCCAACATTTTAAAGTTAGGAGACTTCACCAGAAACTGGTTTATCATTTTCCCTTGACAGAAGAAAGATCTTGCCACTGCGTCCCTACCTTCCCAGACTCCAACAAGGTCCAGGGCCCTGGTCGGAGGCCTGGTCACTCAAGAACACCACTGTCTGTGCACCCAGTTTGTGTATCCCTTGCATCCCTCTACTTCCAAGTGTGAAAAATGGTCTGATATGAATTTAGAAAGCAACAGAGTGAATGACTACACTCCTCATATTAATTCAGCAAGTAATTGACCAGAAGCATTCATTAACAAAATTTGCCTAGAATATTCTCAGAGTAGCATTGGCCAGGTTCTGCTCTATGCAACATGAATGGACTTCTCAGAAAATAGATATTAGGAAAATGATAAAAAAGAGTGCCTGTTGTCAAATGTGTATTGGCAAAGCTGGCAAAGTCACATGATTTTCCTTATGCAGAAGTGCTCTGTGCCCTGGGTGACTATTGTGCATTACAAACCTCTGATAGTTGGTTTACACTGCCATGTGTCCCAGCTTTATTTGAGCACAGACTATTTCTTTTAATAAGTCACACCTTTTGAAATGTGATACTTGGCAATTTGTGTCATTTATACATGCACGTAGGTGCAGCTGTGGTTTTAACTTGAGCTTTAACTGAACATGAAGTGTGTCTGAGGTAAAAACTGGATTTACTGTCTTTACTGGATTTAGCAATTTTCTCCACTGAAAGAGAATTAAGGCATTAAAGCATGTTTAGAGGAAAAGATAGGGTGAATAGGTTGGGAGGACACAAAATTGCCCCACAACTGTACTTGAGAGTGGTCTTCTGACCATTCCCATGCACTTGGGGGTGAGTCCTTGGAGCGACAGGCAAATTTGGAACTTGAAGAAATTGTTTTCATAAGTGACTCCATTAAGCATGATTGTAGCTAGGAACACATTCACTTTGGTCCCTAGGGAGGAAGAACACACAAGCTGGGGGAGAAGATGCTTCTTTCCATTCTGCTCAGGTCCCAGCTTCTCTTCAGCCCATTGAAGGGACAGGAACCAGTTTGCCCTTGTAATTAGGTGGTATATTGCTGGGAGCCCCAGATGAAGCGTCCTGCACAAAAACCTGGAGCAGCCCCTCCCTCCCACCCCCGTACACACCAGCAGGTGTGACAATGGAAAGAATGTTCTGTGGGGACTTGCTGGCAGCTGATATCCATAAGGGGGCTGGATCTAAACGCACGAAAGAATAGTCCAGACCCACAGGTGAGACCCCTCACTTTGGGTTCCTTCAAATGTCCAGAGGAATGACCATGGGGCTGCTGAGGCCCTTCCACAAATGGGGAGCAGGGATTTCTGAAATGTGCGTTTCTGCTGTTTGACACATATTATTTTCTTAAGGACTGCAAGGTCTCAGGGGTTTCAGGTTTTATATCCTATTGGTAGTAAACCTTTTCACATTCCTGATGACATAAAGATCCTGGGAAAATTCTGCCAACAATTCCCTTTATGTAATAGATTAATACTTGGCTAGCCATACAACTGCCATAAAAATAGAAAAGGGAAAATCATTCATTCAAAATAAAAGTATTGTTTATCTTGGGATCTTACATTGCTGATATATGCTTATATTGCTTCTCTTGGGATCTGACACATCGTACCTTTCTTTTTCATAGAAGAGGAAAGGATGGCATGAAGTATGCCAGCTGCTCAGTGAGGGACTGGACACCCAATCAGCTAGGCTTTAAATTATAATGTCCCATGCTGTCAGCACACCCCTGCATGGTCCTAGTACTGGTAGGCACTCAAGTGCTTGAGTGTCTGAATCATGCCACTAATATGTAGCCTTATGCATTAAAGAAGCGGTTGACAGAAAGGTCATAAATTCAGCCCAGAGGGGAACATAAGCTGTGCAGAGCACAAAGTGCAGGGTCTGATGGAATCCCTCTGACTCCCTACCAGTCCTGCACAGCACACACCAGCTGGAAGTGATGGATTGGCCTTTTCAGTGGCCTCATATGGGGACACTTTGCTGTGAACCAACCAACTTCGAAGCAATGAGACGAAATCATGGCAGGTGTGCTGTCTGGCTACAGCCTACCTCACTACAAACTAACCACTGCTTGCTGCATGGCTCCGAGGGTAGCCACAGGGTGGTACAATCGGGGTAATGTCTTACAGCTTATATCAGATGGCCTTCCATGCTCTGCTGGTGTATCTTGTTCTGTAGAAGCCTGGAAGTGCGGGCAACATCAATCCTGATGAGGAAGCAAACCCCTCGGGACTTCAGATTTGAATACCTAGTACCCCTTTAGCCTACTTTCCAAGCATTGACTTCTTTGGCTTTTATATATTTGCTTCTCCCATCTCCCCCGGTGTAAAATATAAGAGAGCAAACCTAAATTTGAGGAGTAGGGGAGGGGAAGGGGAGCCTTCAAACTGGAAACTTCAAGTAAGGGCTGCTGCTTCTTTGCTTTGACACTCTGCATAAATCCTTGCACAGAACCAAGACAGAGGGCAAACCATGTGCACGAGATGTTTTGCCCTTTGTAAAAAAAAAAAAAAAAAAAAAAAATGCAGGAGAGAAATTGCCAGCACTGTTGTGGTCTTTTTCACTGAGGGTAGATTTCTTCCCTTGATGCCACATTTAAAAACCAATGTATCTCTATTTTAAGATTTCTAATTAAACATTTTTTGAAATGATCTTGATTGAGTGTACACTTTGGCTGTCTCTTTTTCCTTTTTCCTCTCCCCTCTTTCCTTCCTTCCTTTATAAAGCACCAGCAACCTGAGATTGGCCAACCCAAGTCCCGCAAGCACACCAAGTATTTGATATAAAGATAAATGACAGAATTTCCCTAAATTTTTTAATTGTTTAAAACCCATAAATCAGGAGCACTGGGGTGACTCCATCATTAAGCATCTGCCTTCAGCTCAGGTCACGACCCCAGGGTCCTGGGATTCACTCCTGCATTGGGTTCCATGCTTAGCACAGAAGTCTTCTTCTCCCTCTCCTGTGCCCCCTGCTTGTACTCTCTCTCTGTCATAATATAAATAAAATCTTAAAAAAAAAAAGCCCACAAATCACCACTTCATGTCCATCTTCATCCATTCTTGTGTTTTACTTATTTATTTATTTATTTATTTATTTATTTATTTATTTATTTTTAATCAAGAGGTGGAGTCTATTTGGCGCATCTTGGATCAGGTTGGCCTCGTCAGTTGCTTTGGCTAATAACTGAATCAATGAGCCAGTTCTGAGCCGGAAGACTTGGGAGGCCTTGTGTGCTTCTGCTCTCTGGCTCCTGGAACCCTGCCCAGCTGCTCTGTGACCAAGTGTGGGCTAATTTGCTAGATAATGGGAGATCACATGGAGAAGAGAGCATTTATCTCATTTGAGGGCATCCTAGAACAACCAGGCCCCAGCCAACCTGGCAGCTGCATCACAAAAGCATCAGTGAGCTTAGTCAAGATCAGAAGAACTTCCCAGTTGTCTACAGTTGAGCACCATGCCAATTGTCTACATGTTTGCTGTTTAAAATCATGACTTTTTTGTAGTTTGTTACATAGGAGAAGTATATGATTATGATGATTACTACGTGTCAGCTAGTTTCAGTCACACTACACAAAAAGCTGGTTGAGTGTTATTCTAGATGTTTCTGTGAACATATTTTTTTAAAATGAGATTAACACCAAAATCAGTAGACTGAATCAGATTATCTTCCACAATGTGGTAGGGCCTTATGGAGTCAGATGAAGCCTTAATTTTAAAAAATAAATAAAAACCGACCTTCCCAAGCAAGAAAGAGTAAAATTCTATCAGCTGATTGACTCTGAGCTTAAACTGCAATTGCCCTAAGTCTCCAGCCTGCTGTCTACTGGGTGGATTTTGGACTTGCCCAACCTCCACAATTGCATGAAGCAATTTCTTAAAATAAATTTCTCTCCCTATTTCTATGTCTGCCCCTCTGTCTCTCCGTCTCCATCTCTGTCTCTGTCTCTCTCTCTCTCTCTCTACACACACACACACACACACACACACACATACACACACACACACTGTTGGCTTTGTTTCTTTGGAGGATCCTGGCTAATACACCAATTTACTCGCTAGTCCTTACTTTTATTATTTTCTTTAATAGAAATGATAGGAAAAACACTGTCAAATTGTTTTGTTTGTTTGTTTGTTTGTTTGTTTTTTAACTACAGTTAGGCAGGGCTGATTTTATGCCCAACTTTTATTTCCCCCACCCTTCAGGCACGTTACCTGTGACATACTTTACTATTAAGGGGATCAGGAAAATAGTGTTGTGCTTGATAAATATTGATCACTTTCCCTTTCTTCCCAAAGTCCAAAGTGGCAGAGGATTGATTAGCAGCATTATATCAGAGGTATAAGGTGATCATTCCAGTTCATTTTTCAGGCTCTTGACCAAGAATTTTTTTTTGCCCATAAAAATGAAATGCTCATTCACCTAAGAAGGTTATATTGCATAATGATTATATTCTATAATGACTGTCCTTTATTTTACTTAGATTTGCACAGTATTCAATTAAAATTCTGCATCCTGTAACATGTCATATTGAAATACTTTGCACAGGCAACTCTGAAAAAGGAATAATTGAATGCATACATGTGTGCCCTCTGTTACCCCTTCTGTTCACCCACATACACACATCTGGGTTAAAGGTTTATCCTAGACAGAGGATAGGTTTTTGTATCAGATAGATCTTGTACACATTGTGCTTCTGAGTGTGTGTGTTTCATTGTCTTCCCAATTCTGGGTTGGTTTTTGTTTCTTGTTTTTTGTTTTTTGAGATTTATTTATTTAGTTTAAAAAGATACAGAGAGAGAGTGCATATGTGAGTGGGGTGGGGGCTGAGGGGGAGAATCTCAAGCAGACCCCCCACTGAGTGTGGATCCCAATGCAAGGGTACATCTTAGGATCCTAAGTTCGTGATGTGAGCTAAAACCAAGAGTTTGATGCTGAACCAACTGTACCAACCCAGGTGCCCCATTTGTTTTCCCAATTCTTGAAGTGGACGTCCACTACAGAACAATGCAGTAAACTGAAATATTAAGTAAACATTTCAAGGAGAACAAACAGACTTCCTTTGTTCTGCAGGAGAATGGAAGGATAAAACAGGATGTCATAACATTCTGAAGTCTCTCCAGGGATTCCAGAGAGCTCAGGCAGCCGGCCCTGAGCCCCAGGCTGATCAGCCTTGTTAGGTACCAGTGGGTGTTTGCAGAGCAGGTGATGGGGGCAGCATGGTGGGCAGACTCCTACTTCCCTGCAGACTGCAGGGCCAGATGGCCTGACTTTGAAGAGGCCTCAGAGATTCTTCTGTGAGCGGATGGGTTTTGCAGCTAACAATAGGGAGCTAGCACTCTGGGTGAGATAGGGCTAGTTACAGAAGGAAAATCTAGGATACGAACTTATTTTCATATGACTCATGAGCTAATACCATATATTTTCACTCTTCTAAAGTCAATATAAAAACTAGGCTGGAAACATTTTAGTAGCATAACATAAAACACATATTTTTCTCTGGGTTATTATAACAATAGTCACTTACTGTATGCTTTTTCTAAACTGTTGTTTGGATATGCAGAAGAGAGTTTTGTATTTTATCTGTATATTTAGAGATTGTCTCAAATATTTTCAGGTAAAGTGTTATTTGAGACAGGGGCATTGTAGGTAACCTATACAGTTGTGTGTGATTGTGTCAGATTTGGGGATAGGTTAACTTAACCAGAGAAATGACTGTTGTTTTCATAATTTGATTCACTCTTTATTTTGGCTTGTATACAGATGAACTTAATATATGCATACTTCTTATAAAACTACTTACGTTTTTTAAGTGCCAATTTTTTCGCATTCCTTTCCCTGATGCATTTCAAGTGAAAAGAAGCAAATTTTTTCCTAACTACTCACTTCTGCATTAATTGAAGGATAATGGAAATGATTGCCTCTTAATCCAAACCCCTTTCAGAGAGTTAGATAGCATGTGGGGGAACAATCTGCACCTAGAGTTCACTTTGACCACCAAAAACTACAAATTTTTCCCAAAAAGGTATTTTAGATATCCGGAAAGGAAACAATGTGGAAAGTTTTGTTCTGTCCCTTTTCCTATCCTGAGAAGTATCTCAAGAAAACCCACCCCAGACACCATTGTCATGATCATTGCAAACAGCTTGGAGAGAGGAGGAGTGAGTGATGTCTGGGGATAGGGATCTAGATTCTACTTCCTGGCTTCACCATGTGCTTCCTTTGAATGTTCCAGTGGAGTCATTTATCACTTCTAAAACCACCCTCAGCTCTACAAGGGGGCAGAAAGATGTCCTCAGAGATAGGTGCCCATTAATATTATTATCATTCTGAAATATCTTGTATTTTCCAGAAAAAAAGTCCACAAACATTTAGAGGATCTCTGGTCTTCTGAACATCTATTAATCTGGATCATATCACACTTAGTTCCTGTACCCATGTTTGTCATCGTATTCAAGGTTCTGAAATCCTACAGGTTTTAGCTACCACCACTCAAGTTTTGTATTGTGGAAGGGGTTTCTCTTATTCATATAAAATGAATGTTTTAAATTGAATTCATTTAGTTACTTGGCTAAATCAGATCTTATGTTGCCAAATTTCATAAGGAATCAAAATTGTTGTTTTGCATCGTTTGTTTCAAATGTTTATAACGTGTAATACTTTTTAAAGGGTGGATAAGAGAGGTACATTGGAAATCCTTGCTTTTTATGGAATTTTTGAGGTTATTCAAACCAATGCATTGTTGGAAATAAATATTATTCTTGTATAATGTATTATTATTATTATTGGATAGAAAGCCAAATGAAAGAGATGTGTCATTGAAGTTTTATGACTTAAACTTCTCTGGTCTGGAGGACTCTATGGGCAGAGAGCTGGCTGTGGAAAGGAGAAAGTTCCTTTGGATATAATATCACCGATGACTTGTGTCAAACCAGCTTCAATGAAAGGATAGAGCAGAAGCTGTTTCAATAGTGAGGAGGGAAAGGTGTGATAGACTGAGTTGTGCCCTCTCCCCAAACTCAAATGTGACTGTATTTGAAAAAAGGGACTTTGGAGAAATAATTATGTTTGAATGAAGTCATAAGGGTGGAATCCTAATCCAACAGGATTGCTAATCTTATAAGAAGACAGAGAAATAAGAGACACCAAGGATGCCTGCATACCTGGGAAAGGCCATGTGAGGACACAGCAGGGAGGTGGCCTCTGCAAATGACAGGAAGAGGCTTCACCTGAGACCTAGCACTGTGGCACCTTCATCTGGGACTTCCAGCCTTCAGAACTGGGATGAAACAATTTTTTTGTTGTTCAAACAACCTGGTCTGTGGCATTTTTGTCATAGCAGGGCCAACAGGGTAATAAAGGAAGTGAGCAAAGGAATTTTCATTTATCTATCTATCTATCTATCTATCTATCTATCTATCTATCTAATTATCTATCTATCTATCTATTGTTTTATTTATTTGACAGAGACAGAGAGGGTACAAGCAGAGGGAGGGGCAAAGGGAGAGGGAGAGCAGCCTTCCCTCGGAGCAGGGAGCCCAATGCAGGGCTTGATCCCAGGACCTAGGATCATGATCTAAGCCTAGGGTAGACACAACCAACCGAGCCACCCAGGTGCCCCAGGAATTTTCTTTTAAAAAGATTGACAAAAGGAGAAGATAAAAATAAGATGGTAGCCGGATGGGCTCAGTTTGTAAATTGTTTTGAAAATAACTGTTCATGTTTATTCTAGTAGTTTCCTATTGACACTGTAATAAATTACCCAAAAACTGAGTGGATAAACATAATATTCATTCAGGCTCTCACAGTGCCATAGGTCACAAGTCCATCAGAGTTTAGACCAGATGGTCCTCCGCTGAGGGGCTCACACAGACAAAATCAAAGTGTTTGTCAGACTGTGTTGTAAGAATTTGTATCCAAGCTCATTCAGGTTGTTGACAGAATTAAATTCCTGTAGCTCTAGGGCTCCATTTTCTGTTTCTTTCTTGACTGTCAGCTGGGAGTATCTCAGCTCTTCATACATCTGCCTTTCTTGTCATATTTTCCCCCCTAACTTCATACCAGTAAAGGTGCATTAAATGTTTCTCCTGCTTCAAATATTTCTGATTTTCCCTTTCTGCTTCATACCCTTCTTTTAAGAGCTCATAAGACTAGATTTGGCCCATCTGATCAATCCAGAATAATTTCCCTATTTTTAACTCTGTAACATTAATTGTATCTGCAAAGTCTTTCTTTCTTTGTTTTCTTTTTTGCCATATACCTTCCATATTCACAGGTTCCAGGGATTAGAGTTCCATGGATCAATTGGGGAGCATTCTGTCTACCATATTTATATATTAAGAGGAAAGAGCCCCAGGATATAAATATAGATGGGAAGAGAAAGCCAATTAGCAATCCAAAATACTTGAGGGGAGAAAGGATCCAGAAAGGAGATGGGATGGTTGGCCTGGATAAAGGATATTTAAAGATATCAGGTCATTTGATGGTGGCAGACATTGAGGTAGTTCATTCTTATTGGCCTTGAGTTTGTTTTAATGTAGTATGAAACAAGATAATCAGCTGAAAACCAGAAGGCTGTTTAGGGACATGGACAAGATTTGAAGAGGAAAGGAATAGTCTTCAAGCCATCCCTATGTAAATACTGATCTTTGTCTAGGTCTCTTGATCATTGATTTTTCCCAATTCAGGGTCTTTGTTTAGGAAAGTAAAGACATTGTTATGACATATGGGAAAAAATGAAATTTATCCTTTTGGGTTCTAAGCAATAGCTCCCTAAGTACAGTCTCATAATTATTTGCTCTTCAGAATATTACCAGGTGTATTCTTCAGTTTTAGTCCATAAAACATAACTTATATTAGATAGTGTCTGTGTTGGAAGGGCTGAAGGGGAAAGGTCAGATAAGTTAGAGTTCAGTAGAGGCAGATTTCTCAAGCAAAGGTAACAATATAGAGCAGATGGTGTTACCAGAACCCAGGGCTCAGGGCTAATATGTCTGAAACCAGGTATAGAACATGATAAAGATGCAGCCATGCATGGACCTTGACAGAGAAGCCCTGTAGTTGATGCCTAATTACCCAAGACAGAGGTGGGCCAGTGGGGCAGGACGACCATGCTGGCCTGGGATCATGGGGAAGCGCCTACCTAACCTTTATTGTTGGGACCATCAAATGGACCAAGGGTGGCTATTTGACCAAAGTCTAGTTCATGAAGGAGTGGACACACTTCTCTAGAATCTATGATAAACAGAGAAAGATAAAGATAAGAAAATCTCTTTTCTCCATGCTCTTCATGCCCCACTGGTATCTTGTATTGGCAGAACAAAAATAAAAATCAGCTTTCAAGGGAGCCTAGGAAATCATTGTTGCCTATAAGTAAGGAAAATATATAATGCTTAGAGACAAAAGGTAAAATCATTGACATCTAAGTACCTTAATTAGGAATACATTTAATCCAAAAAGCCAATTGCTATAATACTCTTTCTGCACAGAATTTATAACTTTGTTTAATATGCTTGCTTAACTCAATCCTGAGGACATTTTCTATTTCTGTATGCTGGTGTGGGGTTATGGAGATTTTAGTGAAGATTAAATAGGATAATTATGTAAAATATCTAGTACAAGGTCTTTATTGAATAAGAATTCAATAAAGCTTATTATTCTTTTGCTTTTCATATATATGGGTTTTCCATGTTCACTATTTTATCTTCAAATTATTACTAAAATTTCACCATCTGACATTTATTTTATTAATATTTAGAGAAAATCATCAGGAGTCCTATTACGTTCTTCTTTAGTTCAATTATTACTCCACTCAGAAGCCATCTTTTTATGTTAAACAGAGAGCCCCTGCTTCATGTTCCCCAACATCCTGAAAAGCTAAGGATCTGCTTCTATGTCACCAATTTCAACAATGTCCTAAGTATTAAAATGTTAGTGGCAATAAATGATGGTTAATTTTCTCATATGTATTCTTCCCTTCCAAAATTTATGCAATCTGTTTACATAATATATATTATTTCACCACACATGGTAAAGACATTTTTTTTAAAAAAGGACATTTTTACTGTGATTAATTGCAAAGTAGCATATAAATATTTTTACTTTTCATGAATTGGCCTCCTGACAAAAATAAAACCGTGCACCAGTGCTCTAGAATATCATAGTTTGCAACAGACTCCTTTCACAGGAGTGATGAATGAGGAAGAAATGTCCAAAAAATAGGGAATTTGTAAAATATAATATAGTTCCAATGTCATCTATTTATAAACTCTCGCTATGTATGAGAAAAGTATATTTTATCTATGATAGAACAAATCCTGGACTAGGAATGAAGGGATATGAGGAGAAATTTTGGCCAAGGAGAATGTTTTGGTACAAGTAGGCTAAAAGACTTTTAGGAATGGAGATACCTAATTTAAGTTGGTTTCTGGGTGGTACTGTGATGTCAAAACTCCAACTTTCAATCAGAAGTTATTTCCTTTGTGGATGTCTTCTAGTGAATTATTTCTTAAGTTTACCATTTTTATTGGCAACAAAAGTCAAGAGGCTGTGTTCCATGCTGGGCCTGCTAGGGGCAGAAAGAGGCAAACAGCTGCTGGACAGGAAACAGATGGGATCAAGAGAGACAAGTAGGAGACAAGTTTATTAAGAAGTGGGAACCCAAAATGGAAGCTCCTGAATTCTACTTACAGCAATAGAAGGCTAAACAGATTCTGATCAAATCTGTTCCTGAGAGCAATTTAAAAATAAAAGATCTAATTTTAAAAAATAGATTTGAAGATGTAGGAAGAATATCAATGCAGTGGAGAGCTATAGGGCCAATCCCCAGCAGTGAAGGAGGACATGAAATCCACACCCTAAAGTGGGGATGTTTTGGTTCTTTGGGTAATTGCCAATACTAAAAGTAGCAATTGAAAGTTTGGGGACATCTTCAAACCAACTGAGAGAGCTGAAGGGGAACAAAATGGAGCAGAGGGAGAGGGAGAAGTGACACCCCCGCTGAGTAGGGAGCCAGATGCGGGGCTTGATTCCAGGACTTTAGGATCATGACCTGAGCTGAAGGCAAAAGCTTAACTGAGTCACCCAGGTGCACTAAAGGTGATCTTAAGAAATAAGATGATCCAAGGTAAAAGCTAAACCAAGGAGAAAGAGTGAAGTCATGTGAATTAATTTAAGTGAAACTGTTGTTTCAATCATACTAATGAAAGAATAACGTATAACACATAACATATATATGAAAATGTGTGGTTACTCAAAATAAAAGTGAATTAAGATCCTTGATGTATAAAATGTGGCAAAAGTACTAACGTTTGATAGACGTTAATAAATAATAATGCATATGATAATTAGTTTCTGGGAATATTCTTTTAAAACAGTGTATATAATTACTAATGGTCCTAACAAACTAATAAAAGGGATGTTGAATAATACCAAAATACATCAGCAATTTCAAAAAAGCAATAAAAAGGAAGGGAACATGGAAGGCTAGAGAATAGAAACCATATGGGAAGATCACCATTTAATCTCAAATATGTCCATAATAACATTAAGTAAAACAAATAAAGACTCCTAACTCTGGGAAATGAACCAGGGGTGGTGGAAGGGGAGGAGGGCAGGGAGTGGGGGTGACTGGGTGGCAGGCACTGAGGGTGGCACTTGACGGGATGAGCACTGCGTGTTATTCTGTATGTTGGCAAATTGAACACCAATAAAAAATAAATTTATTATTAAAAAATAATAAATAAATAAATAAATACTTGAAGAAAAAAATTCTAATCAAAAAAACAAAAACAGGAGCAAGGATTGGCATATTGCACATTAAAAAGAAAGAAGATAAAGAGAATCAATTCATACGAACTTGCAAATATTATGTATAAGGATTGAGAAATATTGAATGGGTTAATAGTAAAGCTACACTGTATAATCACAGAACAAAAGCTGGTATAGTTATATTTATTAGAGTAAGTATGCTATAATGCAAAATGAATTAAAAGAGATAAAGTGGAGCATGATATTATAAATAAAAATTAATGATGATAAAATTTCCATTTTCCAGGAATATATGAGTTTAAAATTTGCAGGCAGATAAATAGCACAGTCTCAAAATGTATAAAGCAAAGATTTACAGAAGTAAAATAAAACTACAACTATAATGAGAAATTTTTAACACACCTACAAAGATCTGGAGGCAAAAAATCAATGAGAATATAGATTTTAACAAAATGGTTACAAAACATGATCTAAATAGCAGATGTAAAGTTATGGCTCCAAATTTATACCAAACATCTATAAAATTGATCATTTGCTAGGCCATAATGCAGAGCTAAACAAATTCCAAAGATTAAAACTATACACGGTATATTCTCCAAACAATTAAAGAAAAAAATTAAGCAGGAAACCAACTCAACAGATACTTAGAAAACTTTAAATGTTTGGAAATGAAGCCAAAGTCAAAAAAGAAATCACAACAGATATTATAAAATACTAACAATTTTTTAAAAAGTACTTACATACAACTAAGTACTAAAAAAGCTACCAAACTTATGAATGTGTCTTAAGCTGTATTTATATATACATATAATATTAAGGGAAAAGGCTGAAAACATTTATCTTGATGACTTAGAATATGACAGTAAAAGTCATAAATAGTAATTTTTTTTAATTATTAGAAGAAAAATTTAATGTAATAGAAAACCACTAAGTCTTATAGAGATTTTATGGTATCAAGAAACTGATAAACTTCTAACAAGAAAACATGAAAAGAAAAAAATATGTAACATCAGCAATAAAGAGGACATCCCAATTGTCCTACAGGTATTAACATATCCTTTGGTGATACATTACACTTTATATTACTGAATTTGATAATTTATCTAAAAGGATCAGACAAGGGCAGCTGGCTGGCTCAGTTGGTAGAGGACACAAACGTTGATCTCAGAGTCATGAGTTAGAGCCCCACACTGGGGGTACAGTTTACTTAAAAAAATAATCAGTGACAATGTCAACTTATTAAAACTGACATAAGAAGAAATCAAAAATTGGAATAGTCTTATGTCCACGAAAGAATTTGAATACATGTTTTAAAACCTGCTAAAAAGGGCACTGAGTGGATTGAGCATCTGCCTTTGTCTCTGGTTGTGATCCAAGGGTCCTGGGATCCAGTCCCACAGCAGGCTCCCTGCAAGGAGCCTGCTTCTCCCTCTGCCTGTGTCTCTGCTTCTCTCTGTGTATCTCTCATGAATAAATAAATAAAATCTTTAAAAATTAAAAAAAAAAACTGCTAACAAAAGTAGACATGGGCAGATGGCTTCCACTGTTAATTCCATTAAATATTTAAGAAAGAAGTATCCTCAGGGATATGAAACTAACTTCCATTCTCCAGTGTGTCTTTAGCTCATTAATATCAGTTATTTATCTTATATATTTGGAAACTTTAAGTATGTTTTGCCATAAAAAAATAAAACAGAATGGTTAGATTCAGTGAAAACTAAAGATGCTCTGCTGGGTATTAGGAATTTAACGGAGAACAAAACCTTGGCTCATCACTGAATATTTGAAGTAAAATCATATTGGTGCATTCCCTTAGAGGAAAAAAAGATGCTCTGAAATCCAGTTTTGCTGCCAGACAGATAGAAACATCTATATATATGCAATACCAGCATTGGGAGATGGGGCTTTATATTAGTGAGGCCTGTCTGTGCAAATAAACAAACCTCCAATTCTCAGCGGTTTAATGAAAAAGTGTATTTGTCATCATGCAAAGTAATTAAAGAAACTTCTGCAGAGGTTTCCTTCCAAGAAGTGATCTGGGAATCTTCAAGATATCCTTTGTTTCTGCACAACCTTGACTTGTGACTTCTAGAATCACTCCAGAAGAGGGGAAGAGAGCATAGGAAATCACTCAGTGTTGGTGTAGTATCAACTAGGACAGGACACAGGCCATGGGACTGATCACATGACTCAAAACTGCAGGCCTCTGAGAAGTTCAAGGAAGTACATTCCCACCCATTTTCCAAGGTCAATGGACCTCCAAGTGCCTGCCTATAGGGCAGTTCTGTAATTATCTCAATCATATCAGCCATGTACTCAGTATAGGTACAGGTCTGCACATGTTATGTTACAAAAAATTCTTGCATAGTGAACAAAATTTTAAGAAAAAAAAGTCTTTAGGAACATGAGAAACTTAACATGTATCAATCACTGGACATTCACTGGGCCGTTCTTTACAGTTTGTTTGAGAAACTGTCTCTTTAAAAAGAACTATTAACTGAAAAAAATCTAGCAATGGAACTATCTACTTAGTATATATTGATTTCATGTTCATATTAAGAAGTCTGCTTGTCTGTGCTCTCATTAGAGCCAGGCATTTGAAAACTTCTAGTGTCAGAAAAAAACAAATATTTATTTCAATCTATGTAAATTCCTATTACATGGCTTTGTAGACTCTTAGAGACTTAGGGACAAATGAATTGATGTTTTTGTTTTGTTTTTTTTTCCCCCTGAAGGTGGTATTCTCAGGGAAATTTGAGAAATAAAGTTACAACAAAGGATCTGTCCTTCTACAAGAGAATGGAGAGCTTTACATAGGGGGACCTTTATGTGGCCTATGATAAACTGTGGAAATTAGATATGGATCAGTTTGGGATGCAGGAAGAGTATGAACTATTGAAAAAAACTAATCAAGAAACAGAGCACTGTAACTGCTCTGAAACAGCTGAGAATACCCACATGCCCTAATACTGAGAGACATATTTTTTCTTTATTTGAAACTTCCATTCCTCAATTAAGGAAAAATTAACAAAGAAAAAACTTATATTTCTCCTTTTTAACTTTTTTCTTAGAAAATTGTGTTTTTAAAATCAGGTATCTTTTTTAACATGTGGGCATAATTACATTTAAGAAAATTAAAATACTATCAATAGAGTATCATAAATTTATGAACTAATCTTAATTTGATGAGTATACGTAGAGAATCTACTATGCTTTAGCCTTACTCTAGGCTATAGGTGTTTCTGAAGTCTTGGAAAGCAATATGAGCCAATTGAGAGTCATCTAAGCTCTTGGATTCATGCTTTGCTGTCTTTAAATGAAATTGATGCCTGAGATGAATGAAGCAGAGTAGTCTCATATTACCCTGGAACACTAAGTCGCATGGGTTTTCTAATCACTGAGAAAGCAGAAACGAACTCAAAATGGTCTTGTAAATAGGAAAGGTCTCATAAAAACAAACAAATTCAGGGACATGTGAGTAGCTCAGTTGGTTAAGTATCTGACTCTTGATTTTGCCCCAGGTTATGATCTCAGAGTCCAGCCCCTAGTTGGCTCCCAACACAGCAGTCTAGTTGCCCCCTCCTTCCCGTCCTGCCCCTCCCCCCTACTTGCACATGCATGTGCCCTGTGCACACTCTCTCCCTCCCTCTCTCTCTCTCTGATAAATTAATAAAATCTTAAAAATAACCCAAAAACAAAATTCAGTAAGGGGTGTAAAAGTCAATATACTAAGGGGGGAAAATACTTAAAAACATAAGGAAATATCATATAATTTAAAATGTAAAGGATCTAAGTGAGTATGTGGTGGTCCTGTTGTGACCAGTGATGAAGGCAATAATGGTAAATGCATCCATGGCATTCTGCTATAAATATTGGCGCTCCTCCCAGCCAAATTTTGATTTTTGCTTTATATTTTCCAAATAGAAATACATTTCTGTATTACCTCCATCTCATCTAAAATGATGGAAATGGCTTCATAATCACAATAATATTATACATGGTCCAGTTGCTGTGTGCCACAAATTATACTGTTTTCTTGCTATGAGGCAAATGCCACTAGTCCCATTTTACAGCAGAGGAGCTGATGCTCATTGAGGTTATATGGCTTGCTCAGAGTCCTACAGCTCACAAGTGATAGAGCAACATGGTTAGCTCTTCCAGGACAGTCTTATGCCATGGCTATGAGCTTCCTAAGGTGCTTGGTCCATTTCTACTAGATCCCGTATATTCCCTTGCTATAAGCTCTCAGGAGTCTTTCTTGCATTCACCCAAGGCTTTTTGACCTCCATTTTCTTTGGTGTCCACTAGCTAGGCTAACAGTGAGCAGTGATGCTCTACCATATTGGGTATACCTGTCTCACAAGCTGGACCTCTTCATACCTGGTCGAGCAAAGGTTTTCTGTGAAATGGTTGATATAACTTTAGGAAAAATATAAAGGGACAGTCATGAGTAAGCACTAAGTGACATTACTCCCAGACCCCGGTTCATTAAAATCCTATTGGCTCCAGTTTGTCAACTTGTAGAGAATAATTACAGTAAGAGTCTCTATTCACGGAGTACTCTTTGAGCACTGGGCACCCTACAGCCATTTGTCCATGTGGTAACTCATTGAATCCTCAAATTCAGAGATAAAAAGAATCACCTTCCACAAGAAGAAAGTTAGGCTCATAGGGGTGAATTATTCACCATTACCCAGCTGAAAGTGGGCAAAGGTGGGATCAGTTTGGGGTCTGTCTGCCAAAGGAAATCATTGTGTCTAGCACAGGAGAGAGATCCTGTGGAAAGAGTGACTTCATTATACAAGCAGATGTTAAATAATCCTTTCTGGTTATGGAGAAATGAATACAAAATGGGTGTACATTAAAGAAAATGAGTGCTTATTGGGCAATTTGAAAAAGCTTTTTGATTGTCATACTGACTTAAAACAAAACAAAATGAAGAGCATATTGTATTAATCATGGCTTTTTAATTTTCTGATGCTTTGACATCTGGAGCCTGGCTAACCCTGGAGAGACTGCCCCTCCCAGGACTAACCCATTCCTAGAAATAGTAAGTGACTGGCTTCTGAGTATGCTTTCCAAGGCTAACCAACCAATCCAGTGCTCACACCCCCAGCCACATCCTCTGTAGACTCTTCCACTTCAACACTGTCCCTCTTTCTTTACCACTCCAGGTACTGGTATCAGGCAAGTAAGGACAGCCTGTACTGCTAAGAGCCTGCTACAATTATTAGAAGTAGGCAATCTTAAACTCGTTTACCTTGCCTCACACATTCCTTCCCACAGAAACCACAATACGTCATAGTTTACCCTTGCTCCCTCTGCCTCCTGACTGTCCCTGGTGCTTCTCTGCAAGGCCAGGAATAGTTTGCCTGTCCCCACCTCTTGGGATCTGTGAATAACAAACTATCTTTTCAGTGATAATGGTCTCCTGACCTGTTGGCCTCACCAATCTGATAATAAAATCAACATTTTAAACACATACTTGAACTTCTCAGAAATCTTCATCTTAGAAATCTTTTCCCTTCATCTACCGTAACTGAAAAAAAAAAAAAAAGTAAACATTTGTCCCAAAGTCATAATTAAATTCATGATTTAAATGGTCATCTTTCTGAGAGGAGTAGAATAGAATAAACACTGCTTTAGAAAAAGATAGTGCCATGACTTAAAAAAAAAATCTGCCTGCACAAATAGGAAATGTATAAATGGTACATCATAAATTCATGGATGTTAGATTTTTATCTCCTCAGGTGTCATTAGGTCTTGTGAAATTAAATATTAAGAGAAACCAAAAGTACTCTAAAAGAAGCTTGAAATTGTCTTGGGGATCTCAGGCTTCTTATTGTATGTCTCTTAATTAACATCTTTTATAATTTTATATTTCTTTTTTATAGTTTTATATTTCAATATAAATTTAACCATGAAGTATGTAGTATTATGCAAAGAGTAGCAACTTGCTTTTCTCTGTGTACAGATTCCTTTTTGTTTTCTAGAGAAAGTATTTTTTAGGTGCTTTTAAATTCCCCTACACAAAATGTTTGTCTTCTTGAGAAATTTAGTAAAAAGCTAAGATCAATGATACTTGTAAGGTGACATAAAGTTTGTATGTGTTCTATTCTGCATTATTAAATGTTTAACTGCTCTGATGAAGAAAAAAAATGACGCATTTTCTAACACTCATTTTAAAACGCTTTCGATCTGATGTGTATATAGTAGTCCTATAATTTGATCAAGTTACACATTGATAGGACTGTATTCATTTCTATGATTCACAAAAGCTAACTAAGTCCTGTAATTTCTGCTATGATTCATTACCTAAATTTCTGTAAATATCATCTTAAACCTTCTAGGAAACTTACTTTATAGGACATCAGTACAAATTGAAATTTTTAGAAAAGTAAACAATACTCAGAAACATCCTAGGGTTTTTATCAAAGTGTTTGGGTCAACTGGAATTTATAAAGAGACATATTCAAAAATTTAATTCTGATATTTTTTTTTAAAAAGTAAGCCACTAAAGCTATACTTGCTTATTGACTGAGGACTCTCCTTCTCTCTCTCTCTCTCTCTCTCTTTCTCTAGACACATTAGAGTTAAGAATCCAAAAAGCTGTGTTTAATGATCGTGTATTGGCTGGCATCCAAAGAAAAATTGCTTCACTTCTAAATATCCATGACATAACTGTATGTCTAATAGGAGGACCTGTAAAGTACCATTTGTTGTTGCATCCGGCAAGTCTGTGTTCTGTGCCTCCCAGACTGAAATTTGTAATTCATATTTCTTTTGGCCGGCACTTTGGAACGAATGCCCAAAAGGTATATTACTTTTACAAGAGATTCTTGCAAATATGCCGTGGGTTCTTCTCTGAGTACAACCTCTCATTCTGTCTTAGGCCAGACTGTTTGTTAGAGAGGACCCTGTCACTTATCCTGGTAGTTAAAATGTAGAAACAACCTCTCCTTGGACGGATTCTTCCCTTTTTGAAAAATTGCCACAGCAAATTCCCCAGCCTGCCAAGTTGGCAGATTCTAAGCCCAAAGCTGGAGCCCGGCCAGGCACCAATGACGCATTCCAAACCTCTGAGTCAGCATCCAACTCCATGCCACTCTGTCTTCTGTGAGGAAAGCAGCCCATGCCACAAAATCATCGCTAGCCAAAGACTAAACTTGCTCCTGAAACTAAAACAACTTTTATGTAGCGGTTTCATAACCCAGAGTGGAGAAGACTGAGAAAACCGCCAGTTCTGGAAAGTTCTGATATTGGGAAGGATTTCTCTCGAAGTTTGGTGGATTTGAGCCTCGCTGTTTTTGAGAGTGGGAGAGAGAAGTCTGAATAATTTTTTGGCTGGAGTTGTAAAACACAGGTCCTGACCCCTTGTCGTCATTAAAGATCCCATGGGCTCTTTTGAAAGGACTTAGAGGGATTAACCTTTCTGTTCTGGCTAAATTCCTAATTGGATAATTGCATTCTGCCTCCCTAAATTATCCCTGTAGCTCCAATTGGATATGGAATTTTCACTTCCTGTCATAAAGAGTTGTAGGGTGTTACAACATTTCACCCCAGGGGTGATACCAATTAAGTCGTTAGCGAGGTGAAATCTGTATGTGGGCTGTCTTCCTTTTTTTCTCCTCTTTTCCCACCTCTTTATTTGGAGTTTCAAATGTGTGGGAATCATTCAATCCTGTGGAATGAAAAGGCATGTCATAAGTTAGCAACAGTGCTTCTTGCCACGTTACTTTTAAGACTACAGGCAACCAATAATTGATAAGCATGCACCGAGAGCATCACCATTCTAAAGAGAACAAAAGCGAACTGCGTGAAATGCCAGGGCCCAAACCTGGGGCCACCATGATATGAGGAGGGCAACATGAAGTATTCTAAAAGCAAGTTCACGGATTGTGCGTCTTATGGGGCAAGGTGTGGGCAGCTCTGTGCGTTGGCTTGCCTCTGAGGCTTTGTGGAGAGTCAGCTCGGTATTCAAAGAAACACTTGGGCCTGGGGACAGGGCCAAGGGGAGTCAATGTCTCTCCTGAATATGGATGCAGGCATTAACCATGAGCAGATTACACATGCACTTGATTTGAAAAGTAAAGGTCACACATCAGTCTCCCCGGCTGTATGTATTCACATTGAAAATCATTGCCCATGGAATCACCTTTGAACCTAAAAAGCACCAGCAGCAGCAGCTGTGTGTTTACCCGGAGTGGAGGGAAAAGTTAATCATCAGCTTATTTGCATTATTTGCTTTTTTCACAAATTTGATTTGAAGTCAGTCAAGACAGTCTGCTCAGACCCACTGTATTTATTTTTATTCCTTTCGTAGACTAGCACCAGAGATGTTTTATCAGAACATAATTATTTTCAGTTTTTAATAAAAATTGTGGATGAATTCTTCAGAAACAGGGACATGAAGAAACATATGTGGGGTCAGAAGTAATATCCCAATCCACTCTCTCATGATCTAATGCAGTTACATGGTAGACTAAAGGTAATCTGGGGTCCCTGCCAGGTGGAGAAACAGAAACCCCACGATTAAACTAAGATACAAAGTGAACTACACTTGGGTTTGCCAGATAGGAGAATGAAGACTCTCTTGGCATTTTATCTCACCCGTATTACACAGCCATCCACATTTCCTTGGTAACACAATGAGAAATAAACAACCAATGGTGGTAAGCAAAGGGTTTTAATAAATAACTATCTGAAAAGTAAGTTACAAAAATGATGTTTCTATAATTTTAGATTCCATTTGATTTTGTTTCCTTGGTAAAGAATAAATGGACTCATTTTCAAAATATTAAATGCAATTTGATAGGCATTAGATTAATTACACTCATCTCTCTAAGGTGACAGATGCTTTCTGATATGAGCACTTTTAACATGTCTTATTTATCTCAATATCTTTGTTTGCTTGACCTTCCCTCTTTCCCACTTTATGTCTCAGAGAAGACAAGAAATGTCTTCTGAGGAGGCCACATCCATTCCTGTGGGCACCTCCTGTCTAAAATTTGACTAAAAATATTCCAAACGTAGCTATTGAAGCTATAATCAATGAAAACCCTTGAGATATTTTTTCATAAGTTATCAGAGAAGATGTCATCTGCTCTCTACTGCATAGACAGATTTTCTATCTACATTAGATTTTGCATTGTACCATTTAAAAATGGATTTTTTTTAAAGCTGTTTTCCTAACGTATTAGCAGGGTCAAGGATCATGGCTTCCCTAGTTCCTACCTGAAATAGATATTTAGACACTGTTTTGATGAAGATACTTAACTAGTCATAAAGTTTCATGCTAGAGGGGCATCCAACCCAAGTTTCACTATTATCTGCCACCCCCCCTCCCGCCCACCCTCCCCCCACTCCCACCACCTGGATCACATGCAGCACCATGTTGTACATCTAGCTGAGGTGCAGACCATGCTTTAAAGGGTGTCTTCATTAACAAACCTCAGTGGCTCATTAGATATCCTTCTATAGTGACTGTCACACCTGCTGGTTCTGAGACAAATGTTGCATTTCTCATTGGTCTTGGACCTCTCCTACTTAAAGTTTAGAGAAATTAGCTCAGGATCTCAGGCATTGCCAGAATGAATTTGTCTTCCAAGAGGGTAGATAATGCCACCTGAAGTGGGAATTTAAATTTGTAGCAATTCTTTATTTCTTGCTTTTATTTAAACCTTGCTTTAAAATAAGCATGATGCGGAAGTTTTACCCATGAATTGATGTATGTTCCTATGCAGCAAGCACTTCTTTAAGTGGTACTAGATAAAGTCTTCAAAAGAGAAAAAAAAAGACATTTACAATAGTCTAATTATTTTAGAGAATAGAAAATAGGACCCCTGTATGGTTTCATTGGTTAACAATGATAAGGATCCCTTAATCTTGCTGGTCCTTTAACCCTCTTTTTCTCAAGGGAAAAATATTCTACTTTGGTATCAAGACTAACTAGGATGGTTATACACACACACACACACACACACACAGAATACATCTCTCTATTTATTAGTGATCAACTTATCACTTGATCAATTTTCCAAAAGAAAAAAAACACATACTCTCTTTTTTTTTGGTCAGTGATTCATCAGTCTTATATAACACCCAGTGCTCATCACATCACATGCCCTCCTTAATATCCGTCACTCAGTTGCCCCATCTGCCACCCCCTCCCTTCCAGAGACCCTCAGTTTGTTATTTCATCATCATTATGTTAGAAAAATAGATACTGTAGAAGAGTTGGAGGACAGTAAGAGAACAAAAATGGAGTTGGCCATTTGCTTCCCTCCATTCCATGCTGATTGTGGTTTCAAGATTTGCAGATTACAATGGGAAATGGTAGACCTGATTGACAGATATCTTTGTGAAAATGCCATGTGAACCATTAGCTAACAATGTGTTAGTCAGTGAAACAGTTAAGTATGAAGTATTTAATCTTAACTACATCTTCCAAATTGCTCCCTTGAGTGTCCTGATTTATTGCTAGACCATTGAACTCCTTATGAATTGACTCAAGAACCCAGTAGGATACCAATATCATATATGTCTCCCCACCACACACACACACACACACACACACATTCACATATACACAGTTTTGAGTGTGCAGATATGATAAAAAAAATTTTGTGACACAGTGATGCAGCACCAACCCAAACATGTGAGTAGCACCCAGTTATGATAATCTTGCCAATACAACATTATAATAACTATAAAAATATTTAAACAGTAATACACGACTAGCAAAAAATATGCTTCTAACAGAACCACAGACTGAGAAACATTAGAGTATATAGAGAATTGCCATTGCCCGTTCATCCTGCATTCTCTGCCATATTCCTGATAAATAAACAAAAGCAAGGACTTGGATAACAAGGCAACTTGTCCTTGACTGACCTGATCTCAGACCAGAGGACAAGGTGATAATAAGAGAAACTAACAAGGTAGACCATCTGCTTAATGGACCGCCTGTACTGAAAGGAACACCTGAAGGCACTCATGGGAAAATCATGATTTAAAATAATTTTCTGACATGAATGGTTTCCTAATTGTATTGGTACGAGATTGAGATGACTCTGTTTAATTTTAGGAATGAGTAGAACGAAGGCAGCAAAAGGGCAGCTAATTGATGAAATGTGTTGCCCATTTAAGGCCACGAAGCAGCTTGTCTTTTAATCTACCAGAAAAAATGACAATTCTGTGTTTGAAAAATATAAACGTTTTACTTATTTAAAGCAGGCAAAATTTAGATTGGAAAATTGCACTGCTGTTAAACTACTGGACCCAGGGGCTCAGTCGGTTGAGTGTCCTACTCTTGATTTTGGCTCAGGTCACGATTTCAGTTCTGTAGGATGGAAACCCCACATCAGGCTCTGCACTGGCTCTCCCTCTTTCCCTTCCTGCATCCCTCTCTATGAGAAAACAAACAAACAAACAAACAAAAAAAAAACCCCCAAAAAACTGAAAAAACAAAAACCAAAAAAAACTACTGGACCTGAAGTACCATTTCATGAGAAGTTGAGGCTTATGAGTAAGTTTCCAAAATAGTAAAAAGGCCAATGAAGCTAAATCAATAAGCAACTGAGATAAAACATACCGCATTCAGCTCACATTAAGCAATTAATAGAATTTAAAGTATACACATGTATTCCCTGCTACTTGATAGTACAATAAAACATTCGGTGGTGACAAATGTTGTCTTTCACTCTTAAGATCTTTTTGCTCTATTTTTGCTTTCCTGGCTTGTATCTACCTCAGGTGAGGGGGTGTAAGCCTGTTTAAATTTAGAGATGCAAATTCAAAAAAAAATTTGTTTAAGCAGTGGCTGTGAAAACTGATTTCTTCTATGTCCTTATAAAAGAGATGTTTTTTTTTTTTTTTTCCCCAGTCTGTCCTTTGTCAGTCTCCTATAAATCTTATTTGGCAAAATCACTAATGTAAAAGAAAATTGACTGTGTAGGTTCCATCTGAACATTCTAAATCCTCTACATGAGCTAATCTAAAAGGAAGCAGTCTTTGCCTATAAGAGGGTAAAAGAGAATAAAGATGTGCATGCAAAAGCGAGTATTTTTTATTAATGCAAAGGAGAGAGATGGTGCCAAGATGGTGCGGAGATATTTATTGTGTTTCCTGAATCAAAGAGTAAAGGATGCAGAAAGAGAAGATGGGAAGAAAAGAGAATAAGACCAGGGAAGTGCAGAACACTGAAGTAATGGAAAGAAAGAGATGCATTGGCGAGAATTAGCCAATGAGTGGGATGGCTAATGTGATAGACATCTGTGCAAGTCTCCACCCTCACCACCTCCCACCTCCCACCTCCCAGCCAGGGGGAGGAATGCCTGACTTGGCAGTAGATGTGCTAATTCGTCCCAGGCTCTGGGTTCCCTTCCCTTCATAGCCTCCCTTGCAAAAAGCTTCAGGGAGTCCCTAACATCCCTGCTTCTTTGACTAAATCTCTTCTATTTATAAGGTGCAAAGGTAACAAAGTGCCAGAATCAACATTCTTTTCTAGTTAGCACAAACATCAATTCAGCCTGAATGAGTAGTTACTTATAAGATGCTATTGACTGCAGAAATCATTTGTGGATGCCCATAGAAAGCTGGGAAATAGCGTGCGGCTGGCCACAGAGAGATACGCATCTTCAAAAAAAGCAAGCTGCAAGCAAAGTGCATTTTGCTAAACAAAAATATTAATGGGTCCAGAGGCTTCAAGTTAATCCCAATACAGTAAATGCCTTTAGTTCACCAATGAAAGTAACCAGCCTCAGCTGTATGCGTGATAAATGAAGAGCTTGCCGTCCTCTTATGAACCAAAAGAACAAAAGGTTGACACTAGTTGTCTTTGAGTATAGGAGACCCAGCCTGGCCTTTTCAAATATTGTCCAATTTCCTCAGTTTCCAAATTGTCTATAATGAGTGTATGCAATATGTGTTGTTTTCTGAATTAGTTGCAGGGGTGAGGTGCAGAGAAAGTATAAAAGCAGATTCTTCGAATTATTCTCCTGATAGGTATTCTTCTCTTCTTCCTTCTGCTCTCAGCCTGGAACACACCTTGGAGTCACCTGGAGGGCTTCTTGAAGCAGGTGCACCTTGCTGTTCTCCACATCCAGAGATGTGGTCCAGATAGCGGCTCCGGGATGGGGCATGAGAATTTGTATTTCTCAAAACTCATCCAAATATACTGGTGCTGGTGCTCTGAGGACAGAACTTTAACAATCACTGGCCTTGTAGGAAGCATTTTGGAGACTGTGACTAAGTCTCAGACTGGTTTTCATTCAATCCTCAACACGGTTTCAGGTCTCAAGACTTACTGTAAAAGGTAGAGACTAATAGACATATCTGTTTTCCAAGGGAGGATAAATTAAACTTGGGCCAATGGGGACTCTGGATGAGGGAGTGTTGTAGGATTTGCCATGAATAGGATACAGGTGGCAGTTTTGGGGATGGTGACTCACTGTGGCCTTATGATTTTTGAAAAGAAAACAACGTAAAAATCTGTTAATGTGCAACCCATAGAAAGTCTGAATTAGGTTTCGGATGGTTGGCTAGGTGGAGAGAAACCAGTGCTGGTTACCAATGGCCATCAGATTTCCCATATCCTCTTAACATCCAGTCTTCCAGACTTAGGTGGTTGGCTTTGCATGGGCTTTGGACCCACCTCCCCCCACCTGCTCGGGTCTGTGGCCTGCAACTGTCTTCTAGCTTCCTTTAACACTATGTTCTCTCTATTTACTAGATCCTTCTTCCCAGGATACAAACATGCCATCATACTGTCCACATCTGCCAAACAAGCAGACGCAAAATGATACCTTTTTTGATTCCATATCTACCTTTTGTGCCTCCCCAGTTGTCTGCTCCCAGTATAGAAAATATTTTTAATGCAACAGATGTGACTCTTCCCTCCACAATCCTGCCCCCTCCACGGGGCATTCAAGGTTCATACAACACCGTCTGAGGGGGATGTCCTTAGTGCACTCATTTAGATAAACTGAAAGCAAGAAAGCTTCTTTTTTGGAGTCCCTGGGTAGCTCCATCAGTTAAGTGTTGGCCCTTGGCTCAGGTCATGGTTCCTGGGGTCCTGGGATTGAGCCCCAAGTCGGGCTCCCTGCTCTGTGGGGAGCCTGATTCTCCAAATCCCCCCCTGCTCATGCTCTCTCTTACTATCTGTCTCTCTCAAATAAATAAATAAAATCTTTTTTAAAAAGAAATCTTTCTTTTTTCACATTCACACATTCAGGCTCAGCCCCTGAAGTGATCTGTTAAATGGGGGCCCCCTCACCCTGTGCCTTCCTTCTTTCCATTCTCACAGCCACCTTAGAACTCAGTCTACGCTTCACTTCTTCAAGGGAGTCTCCCCCAGGAAGCGCCTCTTTCTGCTTATTCTGTCCAGAATACTTTTCCCTGCATGATAGCCATCTCAGTTAATTCAAGTTTTTGATCGAATATTTCCCTCACTACAATTTTTTCCCTCATTCCACTGCAGCTTTCTTGCTATTCTTCTATTACACCAAGCACACTTCCATCCCAAGGCCTTTATCTTCCTGTTCTATAGTATCACAGATTTCTCCATGACATCATTGGGCTTTTATTCTGTGGCCATCTTACCAGAGAGGACTTTTCTGACCAATGTAACTAAAATGCAATCCCCATCTCCATCACTCCATCAATTCTCTTTTTACCTTACCTGCGTAGAACATACTGCCACTTGATGTATTCAGTGTTAATTGACTTATTTTTTATTATTATTTTGCCATTCTTGGACATAGTAAGTGTTCAAGAATATTTGTTGAGTGCGTGACTGAACCCCATAAGAGGGAATGTCTGGCATTAGGCATTTAGATTGGACCTACTTTGTAACAGGCAGTGGAGGATTGCCCAACCTAGGCTAATTTCAAGGATTCTGAGAATAATGAACCTCCCTTTGAAAATGCTCCAGCTAAATACTTAGTTTTTTAAAGATTTTATTTATTTATTCACGAGAAACACACAGAAAGAGGCAGAGACGCAGGTAGAGGGAAAAGCTGGCTCCTTGCAGGGAGCACAATGAAGGACTCAACCCCAGGACCCCGAGATCATGACCTGACCCAAAGGTAGACGATCACTGAGCCACCCAGATGTCCCGCTTATATTAGTTTCTATACTTGTTTTAGATAAACTTATGTTTGTAAGAACTAGGAAGCTATATTTGCTTTATTCATCTATTAACGTAAAATACTCTTTCATTTCAACACTGCCTACTACTTTAATTTCTTTTCTGTCACCATCAACAAGAAATTTTCCTAAATTAAAAATCCATCCTTCTTCGGGGACACTTTCCTTCATCCTAATTCTCTAAACACACACACACACACACACACACGCGCACACATCACCATTACCACCATACAGCTCCCTTACCTAGTATGGACCAAATCCTGTCTTCCCTAATACCTCTCTAAATCATATCCCTCCTTTCTGTTCTCTCCATTCACAATGTGGCGCAGCCGGATGTCAATTACAATGCGATCATTCTTAATTGGCCGAGGGACTTGGAGCAAGGAGACAAGCTGTGAACAAGAAGACAATGCAGCGAATCCACAAGGCCAGAGACACCGTTAAATCAAGAGCCAAAGCCAGAGAAAAGACACGAGCAAACAGAAACCCTATCCATCAAAGCAGGAGTGAGACCCTGGGGTCTGCAGGGAGAAGGTGAAGCGGAAAGACGGAGTTGCACTGGCCCATGATGGATATTGTTAAAGCTGTCCTTCTGTTTTGGAGGCCCCTCTTCCTAAAGCCAAGTCTGGGGTCCCTCAGGGTCAGGTCCTGCTTGACATTTTGTAGCTATATATTTACTTCTTCCTCTCCCTTACTGATTGGAGAGCTACCCCAGGGCACTATATAATTCATCACTCTAGGACATGTGTATATAATGCCTGTCATTCAGTAGACATTATAGATATATAGATGATAGATACATAGATACATAGATATGCACATACAGTAATGTAAGTAATGAAACATATTCAAGCATATATATCTGGGCACACAAACACAGATATTTTTATAGATATTAATTAGTGAATGAATGTTTGCCTTCATGATGAAGGATTTTCATGTCTTCAAATCATATGTGAAAGTGATTCATGAAATACTAGATTTGGGAAAACATATTATCTTGGTTTTATAATTCCACAAAATAAGTAAACATAGACATGTAGATATTTTGATATTGGACATGACTTCTACCTAACTCAAGTGCAGGAGTCTGATGTTGAGGTGTCATACCCAGGATTGTCTATGGAGGCTCATGCTTACACAAAGCCAGTTACTCAAAACAGAACCTATCCTCTGCAGTCGGTTTTGCCTTCTGTGCTCCCATTAAGCAAGAATGAGAAAAGTTATTAAGGAGAACTAACTGTAAGTTGCATGTAGGTCTCTAAGCTCCTGTTCAGCAGCTACAGGATCTCACTGGGATTATGTTCTTTTCACCTCCAGAAGAGAAATGAAGACCATGCCCCCCTAGTGTAGTTTCAAAAGCAGAGCAGGTGACTTACATGCAATCATTATTAAAATGAGTGGTGATTTAAGTACTGGAACGTATTCAGCTTTGCTCTACGGTCGTTGGTCGTTGCCCGGTTTGATCGGTCGAATAAAGGGGGGCTGCTGGCGAAAGTGTGTGATGAGGTCATAGTGCTCCTCATTATCTCATCCCAATTTTGTAAATGAAGCCTCGAGTGTTTGCCAGTTTCTTAGTAATGACATCGTCATTATTACCTATTGAATAGTATTGAAAAAAAAATGTAGTTGTGCCCAGCTCTAATTATTATGATCTCTCCGGCTTTGTTCTAAATATATGGCTATACAACCCACAGATGGTCAGGGACGGTGAGGCTTTGTGGTGAAGACGATGAGTGGGCACCCAACACCAACTGGCAAGTCCTCCTTCTCCTTGGGGTTCGACTTCACTAAACGTCCTCACCAGAGCATTTCTCTACTCCTCAGGAACTCAGGTGCCCCTGCTCCCTGCTCACACAGTAATTTTTCATCACTGTATTAAGATACCTATTTTTTTACTGAGTGTGTTTTTGTATAATCACTTATTCCTCTAGACTCTAAGTCTACTGTAAGATTTAACTCATTATCATTCCCAATCTTAAACTAGAACTCTGCTCAGGTATTAAAACCAGGCTGAGACATGGAGAAAAAGCAAATGCTGTATCTGAACATTTTACCTCTGCACTAAAGAACTTGATGCCTAAGCCAGTAAATATGTTCAGTGGAAAAAAACATTTCATGTACAAGGACCCACTCAGAAGCAGGGTGTTCCATTGGCATGAAATTGTTCGAAGATTCTCCAGAATGACTTTTCCCAAAGATGATGATGGGCTTGCTCTAATATGCACTCTCCCCAAATCCATTTGTTCATCATTTGCACATCTCCTTCTAAAGCCTTAAGTCAGAGGAATCTTCAATATAAAGCGATAGATCCATGCATTGCAGCATAGGAAGCACTTCGTGAAGTCAAGGTCAGAGCAAATGTGAGGTTTTAAATACCAGGAAGGCCACAGGAAAGCTGAACAGAGAAGAAATGAAAAGCCACCTTTATAAATGTATGAAGGAGGTGTTGTTTGGAGAAGAAGTTCTTATGGCAGGGTTACCATGTCTATGACTTTTAGAGGAACTAATTTTATTTTAGAAAATAAACCTAATAATTGTGTTTTGCTTTATTTGCGTTCACCTTGTTTGTAATGATTTCCCAGGCTTGTGCAAGTGTAGATTTCATTAAGTCCAATGAGAGCATTCATTTCACTATAATACTACACACAAGTCCCCAAACTGTAAGTTGTTTATATTTAAATATGATCATGTGAAGAAGCCCATAATTGTTATTGCCCATAAAGGCATGTGAAATGGTAAAACAGGACTAGTACTTATTGATCTCTTATAAGCAAAAGCATAACGCATTACTTTAAGAGGCTTGCATAGAACAATATCTAACACAAACTATTGTACATTAGATTCCTACTTTGCTCAGTGTACTTCAAATGCCCCTTTTTCTGAGAAACATCTAGAAAAAGAATGCCAATTCTGTGCATCTTGAGAGCTTTCAATTTTATAGATCTTGAAGAAAATGCTAAAAATGCTGAGATTTCCAGAATTATATTTCCAAACATGTACTAAAAACAATTGTGGTTATTAATTTTATCATTTTTTGATGGAAGTAAGTTTTTAAGGAACTATTTGCCAATCTTAAGGCTATCGGAAGACAGAAAAAAAAATCAAAACTGAAAAAGGCCACTACTGTGAGTGTTAGAAGATGTTCATGATTCTTTAATTTCTAGTAGAATTCTTGCTATTCTCTCTGATTGGAAAGCTTTTTTTTAAGTCCCCAAAACCTTGGGCATTTTCTAGGGCATCACTAGAAATTGATGAGTGTTGGCTTACTGTATTTGACAGAAACTGTAACAGAAACATCTTTAAATATGTTCTTCTAGATAGAATTTCCTGTTTTGTATTTTGGACTGATCATTGTTCCAGTCCTTCTGCAACACTGAACCACATCTGAGTTTTTCATCTTATTCCATGACTGACAGACCCCTGTCCAGTGACAAAGGGTTGGAAGCTGCTGCCAGAAGTTGAATATTAGTAATGTAAAGAAGAGGTGGAGAGTCGAGATTTGTAATCTACCTACTGACCACCTGCCTCACAACCCCCCACGTTTGAGGAGCAAGAAACAAGGCCAGGGCAAGATTACATTTTAAGGGCTTGTGATGTCTTATGGGAAGCACCCATCTCAAATGTTCTCTTGCCTGCAGAGAGTATTCATTCTAATGTCAGAAACATTCTTTCCTATTTCACAATATTATTTTCCATGACTTCTGGCTTTTGGAAAATCATCTACACACCAGCTTGCTCTTCTGAGACAGGATTTAATGCAGTATAATGCAAGGACGGGATTCTGGGCAGCCATAAATTAACTATATTTTTAAAGCTTACCTTAGATGCAGTTGGTGCACAATTTTACAAAGTTGTGGCAACATATTGGACACCCCTTGCACTCCACCCCACTCCATGTCATCTCAGCCCACTTCTAACTCCAGCCCTTGCTACAGTGACTGGCTTCATCTGGTATAACTGGAAACACATCTCGGTTGCACTGTACATTTGTTACTCTCTGCCCCATGGTTTTCCTGGCTCCAGAGGAACCTTTAAGCCTGAGGTCCAAGTGAATTAACACTTCTCGGGGCAACCCTTGAACTGACAGTCGAATGCTTCCCACTTCAATTGTCCCTGGCCAACAATTGTGAGGCTCGTTCTAGCACTTCTCAGAGAGATCATACAGGATGGAGCCCCAGTCACTTATGGTGGTGTAGGAAACACCTTAAAACCATATGCTTGTATTAGCTGTTCTTCCTTCTGTGTTTTACTTTTCCTCATCTCCCATTCTTGTTTTCTGGAATAATTTCCCCAAAGAAATTACCTGCATGAAAGCCCTTATCTCAAGCCCTTCCTGGGAGAGCCTACTAAGAAAGGCAAAACAACGTGTTTAGCAAATTTGGGGATGTTAACGGTCTAGTTTATTAACAATGTGAAATATGTTCATTGTGTATCATATTATTGCTTCAACTATGAAGATTGAATCATGTGAGGGGTTTACTTTACCAGAACACTTTGGTTCAAGCTATTAACTCTTCACCTCACCATACTTCACAGAATAAAAATTGTATTTGGTTTGGAAAACCATAAGAGAAGAGTTCAGTGCAAATCATTTTAGGTAGTAAGGTTCCTTTATTGGTCCTGAGGTGGAAATATGATTTTCTCAGTATGATTAAGCAGATAGATGGTTTGAACAATCTTTGAGCTCACCATGTGGTCATTTTGAACTGTGATTTGAGTGCTCTGCCCATGACATATTTACTTACCCCAGTCCATCCCCCCACACCAGATGCAACTGCTACCAAAGCACATAAATGGAAATATCCACAAATAGTACTATCCAGAGAAAGCCTACATTTCCATTTGGGAACAGGGGCATTGGAAGAGTTCAGAAGTCAACTGAAATTTTGCCTAAACAAAGAGCAGGGAACAGAGCTCTGAGAGTTGCAACAGCCTTTGAAAAGCTGTCAGTCTATGGAAGTGAATGGCAAACAGATGTCAAACGTCCTGAGGGAGTGTTTACAGGTTTCAGAACACACTCTTTTTGTCCACTCCAAATGTAAGTTTGGCCTCTGTAAAAATCTTAACCTGAGATTCTCCTTCATGTTCCTTGGGCATGTCTACTGACTTGGCTAATATAATCCACAAGCCTTAACTGACCTGTAACTAAAGCTGTACCCTAAGCATCATCCAGAAAAGACATTAGTGAGCCTACAATTGGCGGAAAAGTCTACCTGATTTTCTGTGATTCCTCTTGCTGAAACTGCATCTGGGGTAGTCTGATAAGAAAAGGTATTTTGGGGATACCTTTATCCCCTCAGTGGTTTAGCCCCTGCCTTTGGCCCAGGGCATGTTCCTGGAGTCCTGGGATCGAGTCCCACATCGGGGTCCTTGCATGGAGCCTGCTTCTCCCTCTGCCTATGTCTCTGCCTCTCTCTCATTCTCTCTCTGTGTCTCTCATGAATAAATAAATAAAATCTTAACAAAAAAGAAAAGGTATTTTTGATATTTTACTAGAAGCTTAAATGATGAGCTCCTGCCTCACTGAATATAAGGAAGCAGGGTCACACATACAGCTATTGCTTTGTGAGCATACTGTAAGTTTTAAAAGCATGTTTGTAGATAGCTTTTTGGAAATTTGGCTGTGGGTTGAATTTCAGTTGCGGCAATATTTTCTTCTACTTCTTTGGTCGATGTTATCAGCTTTCCCTGTTTACAGGTAATAAACCCAACTTGGAGAGTTGTTTAAGTTGTCTTTATATTTCTCACTAAGACAAAATGTGTGTACCTATGAAGTTAAGGTAGGCTTCGAAACAATGAGGTGAGATGGTCTTCAGATTTGGATAACTTTGGAAAATGTGGATAGCCTTGGGATCATTTGGATTGATTTTTGAACAGTGAGATAGTCCCATCAGTAATTGGGCAGCATATAGACAGTACAATAGCATTAGGACACTGGTATAACCTTAAGGATATTTGGATAGCTCTAACAGCAAGAGAGTTTTGAAAACAGTGACCTAACTTTAGGAACATTGGGATAACCTTAGTCAGTTGAGGTTGGAAGATTAGCCATTTCTGCATCAATATGGTCAGAAGAATCAGCAATTGTGATGTGGTTTGACTTTTCCTTGTAGAGAATTTGGGCATTTTGCAAAAGGGGGTCCTTTCCTCTGAATTTAATAGGCACAATCCCACAGCACATCATAGGCCACTATTAGATAATGAAGTGATTCAATTTATTTGGTTCAGCATTTTAACTGCTTACTAATAATTATTAGGCATAACCAGATGATGTTCATGGTGATAAAGAGTAAATGATTAGAGTTGGCACATATTGAAGCACTGTGTATGAGGCCGAGTGCTAATTTTTCCATATGATATCTGATCTAATCTTCACAACAACATGAAGAAGTATCACTGGACCCTCTTCAATAAGAAGAAAATCCAAATTTAGGGAAAAGAAGCAACTTACTGTGTGCTACAAAGCTATGACAAAGAGTACAGCATTATAACTCAGTCTGTCTTACCCCCAGGCTCATGCTCATGACTCCTGGGACATTAACTTTTTTCTAAGCAAGGGGAAAAAAAAGAACTAAATTTAGAACAAAACTATATAATAAATGAAGTTGACACATTCAAGCATCTCTCTAGAAGAAGTTAAAACTGTATTCATGTATTACACCATGTAAACACAAATTCTCGATTAATTAAAGCCTCATGTATGACAAAAGTAGAAGGTGAAAACCCTTGTGAAAAATTCTAAGAGCATACTTGCACAATCTAGGTGTGGATAGTGGGAAGAACTTTCTAATTGAAGCTGAAAACCTAAGGCTACCACTATAGGGTTTTTCCCTATCAAAATTAATTAGAAAGGATAAATAATAGATTTTAAAGATAACAGAAAGGGACAAAAAGCTAATATCTATAATACTCAAAAAGCTTTTGAAATAAAAAAACAAAACAAAATGCATCTAATAGAAAAATGGGTAAGGGATATTTGTGTATGCACAGAGAAAACCCATACCAGTAAGTATGGAACTTCAAAGTAATATAACAAGACAACATCATTTTATCCCTCACCAGAGACCAGCAAACAAAAAATAAACAAAATCAGAAAAAAAAAAAAAACCAAGATCAAAAACCAACAACACACACACACAAAACCAAAACCTGAAGCTGATAGGGGTGTGTAGGAAGCATAACACATTGCTAGTGAAAACAGTTAGTGCTACAATATTTTTGCAAAGCAAAACTCAGTGTCAGGAATCTCTATGCTATAGAAAGAAAAATTTTTGAGGTCAAAATTTCAATGCATGTAGTCATCTATTGTACTATTTGTTTATAGTGTATCCATAGCATGAAACGATACTCAGAATTTAACAGAAATAATTCAGCATAAGTTATTATTTACAAGTATGAAAAGCAATTACTAAGTGTAAAAAAGCAAAATGCAGAGAATTATGTATCATATGACTTAATATTTAAAGTGTGTACATGTATCTACAGATGTTGCATTCTACAACCATATCTACAGGGAAACATATGAGCACATGCCTATTGGAATTTCACATGTGCTGCCTGGCTGATTTGCTGATAGACCAGTGAGAGAAGAAGGGATATGTATAAGGGAGAGAGAAGGCAAAAAATAATGAAAAGAAAAAAATGAAGAAAGAAAAATTGTACTTAAATAAAAGCATGTATGAGTTCATTTCTACATGTTTATGTAAAAGTAGAAAATCTAGAAAACTCCCAGTCATAGCTGTCAAGAGAAAAACTAGTTTTTCATCATGTAAATCCTTTGCAGAATTTTAAATTTTAAGCTACCTGATTTTTCCCTTCTATGTTTAATAAATGCAAATATTGGGTTTTATATCTTATCTTTTTGCCCTCACTAAAATTTCCCAAATTTACTAATGGCCTTTCAAAATTCCCTGAGACAGGCTGACTTTCTTTCCTTTTAATCTTGCATTCTGTCAAGCTTCTCTTATGGCATTTGCCATGATCTGCTTTATTTGTTTTACTTAGGTTTTTTGACATTTTCTTATGATTAAGATTCATCTGTATCATAGGGCATCTACCATGCAGATTTTTCAAGAGAACTTGGCACTTTGCATATAGTAAAAGTAAATAGTCATTTCAAGATTCATTAACATACTTAACAAATATTTATTTGAAACTTATTATATAATAAGTGCAATAATAATGCAAAATTGTGAATAACCACTGTCTTATGTAGATTAAACATGGGATTCTTAGAATAGTGCCATCATGATATCTACTGTCTGGATGGATTTGGTCTGTAACCTTAAGAATATTTATAATTTATACAGATACATATATATTCCATTTTTACTGATACCCATATTATGCAGATATATATGTGAGTATATGAGAACACAAGACAATTTATATTGCCAAGACAGTTTTGTACAGCTTTCTCTAGATTACTAATATATGTCTTAAAGAGATTTATATGGAGGGATGTGTATCTCTGTGGTAGAAATATGCAAGATTAGTTTTATAAAACCTCATTAAAATCAAAATGCAAAGAACCAAAAAAATTGCTTTAATTAGCCAGTTTGGATTTCCTGATATTTTGTTTGATAATATTAGAATTTTTATTTGGCTAGGGAGTAGCAGTTGTTTTGAATTATGCACTTTTCTGAATCAAGACACTGGTTTAATGAGGTGTTAGCTCATGAAGGATTGTTACAAGTTTATAGACTGTAGAGGATTACCATTAGGTAATGTTCAGTGAAAACTGTAATTTAACAGACACAAAAACAAAGAATAATTTTGCAAATGTCTTTCAGAGATGGCTGACTAATAGTAGCACACCTAATTTTGCCACAAAGTTCAGTTACTTCCAACTAGCCATGGAAAAGAGAGTGAGATAGGAAATACAGCCTATGACCATCTACTTGCAAAAGTAATTTCACAAAGCAATGATTTATAAATAAAGGTTTTTTTTTTTTAATTTGGTAACAAGTTCTTTAGTTTTTCTTGACTCAAGAATATATATGAGATACTGTCTCACTATATGCACAGTACAATAAATTGTTTTAATTGTATCCTCTAAAAAAGGATAATTTATATTTATATAATATAGTTTCCTTGTCTTCCATGCCTTTGATTCCTTACCTTGCCCACTTAAAGCATTCTCTATGTTTGAGGAGAAATGCAAATGCAATGTACAACTGAGTGCTTCAAAGCCACTTCCAGATGCCTTTGTCTCTAACTGGTTGGTGGAGACAATGTAGTACAAACTAAGGTAAATGAGAATAGGATCAGAGTTAACTAACTGTTAGCATTGGGGAATAAACACACTTAGGTCATTAGTCTTCCATTAAAGAGCTTGTCAAATACAGACAATTTCAGAGATAGTACAGAGCAGAGAGACCCAACTTGACCCCAATGCTAGGCTGATCCGAGGAAGGCTAGGGAAAAGGTGGTATGCACACTGAGTTATATTTTCAGCGATAACAATGACTTCTGTTTTGCTGTGTAACAGGCACTTTACCTTTCTTTGCATCATAGACTAAGGAAATACATACAAAAGAAAATCTCATTTTAACAGGTTGAAGTGAATCAGGGACAGGAGTTGTGAGTGCTTCTTAAATGCCAAATACTATTCTAAACAGTTTGTCTAAATAATCTCATTTAATATACATAACCCCTATGAAGTACATACTACCAATTTATCTGCTTTCCAGATGACTAAATTGAGTTAGACAGAGGTCAATTTCCACACTCCCCCATGAAAGTCACACAGAAATTCAAAATGGATTAAAGACGCAAATGTGAGACAAGAAACCATAAATATCCTAGAGGAGAACACACACAGTAATCTTCACCATCAGCCGTAATAAGTTTTTTCTAGATATGTCTCCTGAGACAAAAGCAAAAATAAACTATTGAGACTACAATAAAAAGCTTCTATACAACAAAAGAAACAATCAAGGAAACTAAATGACAACCTACAGAACAGGAGAAGGTATTTGCAAACAGCACATCCAAGAAAGGGTTAGTATCCAAATATATAAAGAACTTATACAACTCAACACCCAAAAAATGAATAATCCAGTTTTAACAATGGGCAGAAGACATGAATAGACATTTTTCCAGATGACCAACAGACACATGGAAAGATGTTCATCAACTCATCATCAGGGAAATGCAAATCAAAACTACAATGATGGGATCCCTGGGTGGCTCAGTGGTTTAGCACCTGCCTTTGGCCCAGGGCATGATCCTGGAGTCCCGGGATCGAGTCCCACATCTGTCTCCCTGCATGGAGCCTGTTTCTCCCTCTGCCTGTGTCTCTGCTTCTCTCTCTTTCTCTCTCTTTCTCTGTATCTTTCATGAATAAATAAATAAAATCTTTAAAAAAAACTACAATGAGATATCATGCCACACCTGTCAGAATTGCTAAAATTAACAAAATATGAAACAACAGGTTTGGGGAAGTTGTGGAGAAAGTGGAACCCTCCTGTCTGTTGATGGGATCGCAAACTAGTGCAGCCACTCTGGAAACAGTATGGATGTTCCTCAAAAAATTAAAAATAGAACTATGACAAGATCCAGTAATCACACTACTAAACATTTACCCAAAGAATTAAAAATACTAATTCAAAGTGTTATAAGCACCTCTATGTTTAGAGCAGCATTTCTACAATAGCCAAAGGATGGAAAGAGCTCAAATTTCCATTGACTGATGAATGGCTAAAGAAGATGTGGTATATATACAATGGAATATTACTCAGCCACATAAAAGAATGAAATCTCACCATTTGCAACAATGTGGATGGAGTAAGAGTATATTATGCTAGAGAAATAAGTCAGTCAGCAAAAGACAAATACAGTATGATTTCACTCATATGTGGAATTTAAGAGGCAAAACAAACAAGCAAAGGGAAAGAAAAAAAGTGAGAAAGAGGCAAAGCAAAACACAGACTCTCAACTATAGAGAACAAACTCATGGTTACCAGAGAGGAGGTGGTAGGGGGAGGGGTTAAAGAGATGATGGAGATTAATAAGTGCACCTGTTGTGGTGAGCAGCGGGTGATATGTGGAAGGGTTGAATCCCTATATTGTACATCTGAAACTAATATTATACTGTATGTTAACTAAATGGAATTGAAGCAAAAACTTTAAAAAATGGAGTCAGTAGTGAAGACTTTAAAGCCAGGAGGGCTAATTCTAAAGCCTGGAGTCTAGACTGCTGGGTGCTGTGCATTATGCGTATGTGTGGGGGGCGGGGTGGAGTGGGTAGTGATGGCAAGAATAATTGCCATTATTTATAGAATGGCTCCTCTATGTCACAGACTCTCCTAAGAGCAGAGCATGTATTAACTCATTTTATCCTGACAACACCCTCTGAATTGGTATTCATCTACCTACAGAAGAGGGAATTAAAACAGCGAGATTTGCCCCCATGTTATGCATTTGCAACCTATTTTATGAGCTTGTTTTCATCCTCACATCTATATAAATACAAATACAAATCTCACAACAAAATAGGAGAGGAAGAATGTTTACAAAGCACAGGTTTCAGAGTGAGGACATGTCAGGTTTGCATCTTAACACTGGCATTGCTAGTTGTGTAACTTTAATAATTTACTTAGAAAGGAGTTTCTTCATCAACACAGCAGACTGAGTGCCTGCTTCAATATATGGAATATTTACATGATACAATGAATGTGAATCGTCCCACAGAGTCAGGCAGTAGAGACATTGCAAGTGGTTATTATTGCTTATCATGGAAAGAAAAGATGGACCAATTTTAATACATAAGATATGCTATTTGTTCTTATAACTACCCAAATTCTGTTTATGGATATCTAGTAGCTAAAAATGGAATGAAGTGATGATGGCACCTAGTGTTATATCTTGTTGGACCCCATTCTAGCTGACACAGCATTACACAGGTTTTGTGGTAAACATGGTGACTATGCTCATGGGAAGAGAGAACTGAAATTATGGGAAAAGTTGAGCATCCTCAATCTCACAGTGAAATTTTCTCTAGTCGACCTTCAATGCTATTTCCAGTTCAACTACTAAAAGCACATGGCTATACTTCCGAATCTCAGGTATAGTGATCTTACTTCTATTTCATCTTCCTTGAAAAGACTCAAAATACAAACACTTAGTGCTATCAACCCCATAAAGAAGAGAAGAAAAATGATCCCTTTGAAAAATATTCCAAAATGCCTAACAGTGATCCTCAATGTCATTTTATTAATTTTATGGAAATAGGAAGTAACTTATTTGTGCAACATCAATAAGAGATGATTTAAATATCATTTAAAAATAAGTCTAAATGAACGTTTTGGCGATGGGTAATTAACAAGTAGAACATGAAATAAACTTGCATTAGGTATACTATATCTTCATTTTCTAATGCGTTTGCTGAGCATTATTCTGTGAGTTGCCCTTATTTTGGAGCAGAAAATGTTATCATTAAGTATATGCCATTAATCCCACCATGACAATCATTAAGATATATTTGCCCTTTAAGGATGACTACCCTTCATTTTGTTCATCAATAGATGTCAATAAACCACATGTGTTTAATGAGTATTATTACAACATTGCTTTTATCATTGAATTAGAGAAGTCTTTGGGGGAAAATGTGCTTCAATATATTTTATTTTGCATGTATTAAATAATATGAAATGGATATGAGTTGTGCTAATCGTAGATGGATAGACATTTAGAATACATAGTTTATAATAGTTATGTACAATTTGACTATTGGCCTATGAGAAAGTAAAAAAATGCCTTATTTGTACGTTAATAATTGTGTGACCTGAAATATTCTTTCATTCTTCCATTCTTAAAAACATAGCTAAGATACATGTGATTTTAAAAACTTAGGACAAAAAATAAATAAATAATAAGTAAGTAAGTAAGTAAATAAATAAATAAATAAATAAAAACTTAGGACATATTTATAAAGATTTGCTATCTTTAATGCTTTTTTTTGCTTTTCTTAATTTTAACACAACAAGTTAGTTTTGGGCCTGCAATACCGGGTGAATATTAACTTCATCAATTAGTTAAATATATTATCACTTGAGGACCAGATGAGAACTTTACTAATGAGAAAGCCATCAAAGAGAAATAAAGGGAGAAATATGATATATTCATTCAGGGGAACCTGGGCGGCTCAGACAGTTAAGCATCTGCCTTTGCCTTAGGTCATGATCCCAGGGTCCTGGAATGGAGCCCCAAGTCAGGCTACCTGCTCAGCAGAGAGCCTGATTCTCCCTCCCGGCCTGCAGCTCCCCTTGTGTGCATTCTCTCTCTCTTTCTCAAATAAATAAATAAAACGATATTTTCATTCAAAATAACTTTTAGCTAAAACCAATAAATCAGAGATGAAAGGATGCTTCTCTTTAACAGTAAGGTAAGGATAAGTCTTAAAAGATAACTGTTCAACCTCAAGAGGCTACACTATCTTAAATCCTACCCATTTTAGAAAGAAAAAGAAAAAAAGGAAATGATGTTTTTCACTTGGATCACTCACAAAGGAATTAATATAATGAGAATGCCAGTCTCAGTAAGACACTACACTAATTCTCCAGATTATTTTATTATTATAAATTTATGTGTTTTCTGACTCTGGTTCCCTTAAACATTACCTCTAGACTATGAGTTCTCTGATGTTCTGGAATATGTCTCATATACCACTTATATCCATATTTCCTGTAAAGCACTTTATATATAACAAGCTTTCAGCAATTTATTTTTATTTTTATTTTTTATGAATGAATGGATATGGTAATAGTAATAATTGCTAATGTACATGATCTGAATACAGTGAAATAATGATTTATCTTTTCCAATTTGAATATCTAGAATTATGGTTTTTCTAGAAGAAATTTGAAATTACATTTCTAACCCAAAATCTAAATAAAAATGAATAGTTAGTAGCATCCAGGAAGAAGAGAAATCTGTTATGAATGTTAGAAAAGTGAAGTGGTTTTCATAATGTCTATCAGGTGAATATATGACAAAAATTTGGGTGCTCCAACCTTTGTCTGAAAGTTGCTGTTTTTAATTGTTGTAGATTTGGCAGTTCTTGCAAAATAATGGTAATTGCACTGCCTCCACATTTTTGGATTTTTCCCTTACTATCTCACGGGCATAGACTGTGACAAATTAGTATTTTGGTTTCTTGTAACATGAGTTTAATAATATTTACCTGATGTGGCTGTTAAGAGGATTAAATGAATACTATATTTAGCACAGTGCTTGTCATTCATTCAACAACTCCTTTAGCACTGAGCATGTGTCAGCCCTATTCTATAGGCTGTTGTAGAGCAGAGGCCAAAAAAAAAGATGAAATTTCCCAACAGAATTAGTATTCCTACCAAGCTAGGACCTCAGATTCCTTATTCCTTTACCTAAAATGATTGATTCTCAAAGCATTAATTGAATTTTGGTTCTTAAACCCATCTTCTAATCTTTGCTTAAAAACGATATAGATATGTTTAATGATAATCCTCTTATATGTTGCTGGATTCTATTTGCTGGTATTCATTGAGGATTTTCACATCTATATTCATAAGGAATTTGGTTTTTTCCCTTATATTTGTAAGAGATCTGTAATTCTTTTTATATGTGATGCCTCTTTTTGACTTTGGTATCAGTCAATTATGGCCTTATACAACAAGTTGAGAGGTATTTCTTTCTTTTCTACTTTTTTAGAAGTTTGTAAACATACTATTTTTATTTATGCTTATTAATATTTGATTCATATTTTCTATTTTTTCTTCAGTAAATTATAGTAGTTGTGTCTTTTGGGGGATTTCTCCTATATTTATCCTTTGATATCAAATTTATTAACACATAGTTGTTCATATTATTCCCTTCTAATCATTTTTTAAAGATTTTATTTATTTGTTTATCTATTTAAGAGAGAGAGAATATTAAGTAAGCTCCATGCCCAAAGTGAAGCCTGAAGAGGGGCTCCATCTCATGACCCTGAGGTCATGACCTGAGCCAAAATCAAAAAATTTTTTAAAGATTTTATTATTTATTTATTCATGAGAGACACAGAGAGAGAGAGAGAGAGAGAGAGAGAGAGAGAGAGAGGCAGAGACACAGGCAGAGGGAGAAGCAGGCTCCATGCAGGGAGCCTGATGTGGGACTCGATCCCGCGACTCCAGGATCACATCCTGGGCTGAAGGCGGCGCTAAACCGTTGAGCCACCCAGGCTGCCCATCCTCCATCTTTTTTTAATGCTATATCATTAGTAATGTTTCCTCTTTAATTCTTTTTTTTTTTTTTAAGATTTTATTTATTTACTCATGAAGGAGAGAGAGAGAGAGAGAGAGAGAGAGAGAGAGAGAGAGGCAGAGATAGGCAGAGGGAGAAGCAGGCTCCATGCAGGGAGCCTGATGTGGGACTTGATGTGGGACTTGATGTGGTCTCCAGGATCAGGCCCTGGGCTGAAGGCGGCGCTAAACCGCGGAGCCACCAGGGCTACTCTCCTCTTTTATTTCTGATATTTGTATATTCAGGCTTCTCTTTTTTTTTTTTTTTTTTTTTTCTTGGACTTTCTGGCTAACAACTGCCAGCTTTGTTATCTTTTCAAGAAACCAACTTTGGATTTTATTTATTATCTTTATTGCTTACTATTCTTTATTTTATTAATTTCTTTTCTAATCTTTTTTATTTACTTCCTTCTGCTTGCATTAGGTTTAATTGTCTCTTCTTTTTTCAACATCTTTAGGAGGAAAGTTAGGTTATTGATTTGAGATCTTTTTTCTTTTATACTATCAGTATTTATAGATATAAATTTCCCTGTCAGAACTGTTTTAGCTGAGCTTACACTGGTATGTCAAGTTTTTATTTTAACTCATCTCAAAAAAGTTTTATCTCTTTCTTCACCTCCTTGTTATTTAGGACTGTGTTGTTTAATTTTTGCATATATATGAATTCCCCAAATTTCTTTCTATTATGCATTTCTATTTCACTCCATTGTGGTTAGAGGATATACTTTGTTCAAAGCTTTTAAATGTATTAAAATTCATTTTATGGTCTAGGATATAGTCTATCCTGGAGAATGTTCCATGTGCACATGAGAATGTATATAATATGCTTGCATAGAATGTTCTATAGATGTCTATTTGGGCTAGTTGGATTATAATGCTGATGAAATCTTCTATTTTATTTTTCATCTCTCTCTAGATGCTATATCTGTTATTGAAAGTAAGCTATTAAAGTTTTCAAATACTATTTTTGAATGTCTAATTTTTCCTTCAAATCTGCTAGATTCTGCTTCATGCAATTTAGGAATATGTGGTGAGGTACATATATATCTATACTTATTAGATCTTCCCCATTATTGACTCTCTAATAATTATAAAATAAACCTTAGCATAGCTGTCTATGATTGCTACTTGTATTATATAGTAGACTGGCTATGATCACCCAAAAATATCAGGTTTTACTTCCTAAATTCCCCATTACTGACCCTCATATCATTATAAAATAAACCTTAGTATATGGTTGCTACTTGCATTATATAGTAAGCTAATGATCACCCAAAAATATCAGAACTTAATTCCTAAAACCTAAAATCTAATTCCTAAGACTTAAATCCTAAAAACGTTATCTGAGTAGAAGGTATGATTAAAGATATGATTAAATTACAAGACGACATAATGAGATTACAGGTAGAAGTCTAAATCAATTTACAATAAATAAATAAATAAATAAATAAATCCATTTACAAGTGTTATAAGAGAGAGACAGAGGAAGACCTACTCACAGAGAAGAGTAAGAGACAATACGGCCAGAAAAGCAGAAATATGAGTTTTGTAGCCAAAAAAGAAAAGAATCTAGCAGTCACTAGAAGCTGGAAGAAGCAAAGATTAGATTCTACTATATTTCCTCCATTAGGAGTGCAGCCTCTTTAATGTTTTAATTTTGGCTCAGTGAAACTTATTTCAGAATCAGACTTCCAGAAAAGTGAGAAAATAAATTCGTGTTGTACTAAACTATCCAGGTTGTGTTAATTTGTTATAAATTAACCATAGGAAACTATCACAATGGACATAACATTTTCCATTCTTGGTTCAATTTGTTTGTATCATTGAGTCTAGTTTGTCCCTTTGTAGGGAGTATATAATTAGATCTTGATTTTTTTATTATTCTGAAAAATTTTATCTTGAAAATAAAAATTATAAAATTTTGTTAAACATTCTGTAGGTTGTCTTTGAGTTTTGTTGATGGTATCTTTTTGCTGTGCAAAACCTTCTTATCTTGATGAAGTCCCAATAGTTCATTTTTGCTTTTGTTTCTCTTGCCTTCATGGATGAATCTTGCAAGAAGTTACTGTGGCCAGTTCAAAAAGTGTGTTGCCTGTGTTCTCCTTTGTTATTCTATATGTTGGCAAATTGAACACCAATAAAAAATAAATTTATAAAAAAATAAAAATTAAAATTAAAAAATTTAAAAAAATAAAAATTACTCTACCCTAAGAAAAAAAAACAAAACTTTGTTAAACAGTGAAATCAGTACTCCTGGGGAATTTTATAACATTGATTGAATATATTCGAAAGGAATAAAGATATAAAATCAATAATTTAACCTTCCAACTTAGAAAACTGGAGAAGAAAAATAAATTAAGTACAAATTATTCAGAAGAAAGTAAATAATACAAATCAGGACAGAAGGGCAGCCCAGGTGGCTCAGCGATTTGGCGCTGCCTTCAGTCCAGGGCCTGATTCTGAAGACCCAGGATTGAGTTCCACGTCAGGCTCAATGCATGGAGACTGCTTCTCCCTCTGCCTGTGTCTCTGCCTCTCTTTCTCTCTGTGTGTGTGTGTCTCTCATGAATAAATAAATAAAATCTTAAAAAAAAAAAGGCAGAACAGAAATCAATTAAATTAGAAACAAGAAAAGGTGACAAAGAAAATTAACAAAACCAAAAGCTCATTTTTAGAAAGATCAATAAAATCAATAAGCTTCTAGCCAAGTGAACTAAGAACCGAGAGAAGACACAAATTACTAGCATTAGAAATAAAATAATGGTCATCAGATGTCTCATGAACATAATAATCTAACAAAGAAATATTATGAACAAGTCTATTTCCACAATTTTGATAGCTAATATGAAACAATTCCTTGAAAGACACAATCTGCTGAAACCTCACAGAAAAAGAAATAGGTGCTCTGAATAGCTTGCATTTATTAAAGACATTGATCAATAATCAAAAACCTCCCAAAACAGAAAGTACCATTCCCAGAGGTATTCAATGACGAATTCTACAAAACTCTTAAGAAATAAATTCTAAATTGATAATTCTAAATTACCAATTCTATTCTGTGTGCTATCTTCTTAATTCCTAATCAAAGAAAATAGTTTCCAACTCATTCTATGAGACCAGAGTCACCCTAATGCCCAAATCAGACAGACATTACAAGAGAACTAAAGACCAATAATTCTCATGAACACAGTTGCAAAATTCTTCAGTAAAATATTTGCAATTCAAATCCAATAATGCATAAAAAGAATTATGCATCATAATCAACTAGGTTTTATCTCAGATATGCAAGGCTGGTTCAGTCTTTGAAATCAATTAATGTAACCATCACATCCACAGGCTAACGATTTAAAAATCACATGATTATATCAATAGATGCAGAAAAAATTTAACAAAATCCAGCAGTCATTCATGATAAAAACTCTCAGCAAACTAGAAATAGATGGGGATTTCCTAAATATCTACAAAAAAATCTACAGTTAAGATTACATTTAATTATAAGAAACTAGAAATTTTCCACTAAGATCATGAACCAGGCAAAACTATCCCTTCTCATCGCTGTTCCTCAACATCTCACTAGAAATCCTACCTAACGCACTAAGACAGGAAAAGGAAATAAAAGATAAATTAGGAAGAAAAAATAAAATTCTCTTTATTCACAGATGACATCATTGTCTACAGAGAAAATTGGAAAGAACTGATTTAAAAAAAAAGAAAAAAATCTCCTGGAACTAATAATCAATTATAGCAATGTTAGAATTGTACAAGTTACAAGGTCATTATATATTAATTTATTACCAGCAATGAATAAGTGGAATTTAAATTAAAAACACAATACCATTTACATTAATGCTGTCTAAAATGAATTATTTAATACAAGTCTAACAAAATTTCTATTAAGCAAATTATAAAATCTTATGAAAATATCAAAGAAGAACTAAAGAAATAGATATTCCAAGTATATGGGCAGGAAGACAATATTGTCAAAATGTCAATTCTTTACAACTTGGCCTATAAATTCAATACAGTTCCAATAAAAATCTATTAAATTATTTTGTGGATATTTTTTTTATTATTTTGTGAATATTTTGAAACTATAATGCTTACATAAAAAAGGCAAAGACTCAATGTAGCCAACTTGATATCGGAGAACCCACATGATCCAACTTCAAGACTTTATATAGGTACAGTAATCAAGACAGTGTGGTGTTGATGAAATAACAGAAAAACAGATCAATGTAACAGAATATAAAACATAGAAATGGGGGAGCCCTGGTGGCTCGGCGGTTTGACGCGCCTTCAGCCCAGGGCGTGATCCTGGAAACCCAGGATAGAGTCCCACGTCCGGCTCCCTGCGTGGAGCCTGCTTCTCCCTCTGCCTGTGTCTCTGCCTCTCTCTCTCTCTGTGTCTCATGAATAAATAAATAAATAAAATCTTAAAAAAAAAAAAAAACTGTTTCCTAAAATAGGCAAAAAAAAAAAAAAAAAAACTCTCAAAACTCAACAATAAGGAAATGAACAACCCAATAAAAAAAATGGGCAAAAGACCTAAACAGACATGTTGCAAAGAAATATACAGATGTTAAGTAAGCATATGAAGGAATGTTCCACATCATATATCATCTGGGGAATACAAATTAAAACAACAATGAGATAGCACTACACATTTAATAGAATGACAAAAGTCTAAAATGCTAACAAAACTAAATTCTGGCTAAGATGTGGAACAACAGGAACTTTCACTATTGCTGGTGGGAATGCACAATGGTACAGCCTCTATGGAAAACAGTTCAGCAGTGTCTTAAAAACTAAATGTACTTTTATCACAAGGTCCAGCAAATGCACTCCCTCGTATTTATCTAAAGGAGTTGAAAACTTATGTTCACACAAAAACCTGCACATAGATCTTTATAAGGTTTTATTCAGAATTACCAAAATTTGAAAATAACCGAGATGCCCTTCAGTAGGTGAATAAATAAATAAATAGGCTCATCCAGACAACAGGATATTATTCAATGCTGCAAACAAAGGAGCTACCAACACATGAAAAAAAATAAATTAGATGCATCTTGCTAAGTGAAAGAAGACAATCTGAAAAAGCTACAAACTCTATGGTTACAACTATGTGACATTCTGGAAAAGGCAAAACTAGGGAGACAGCAAAAAAAAAAAAAAAACAGTGGTTGCCAGCTGTGGAATTGTACTACTGCGTATTTATCCCTCAAATACAAAAACATTAATTCAAAGGGATACATGCACTCCTATGTTTATTGCAGCATTATTTGGCTGTTGTAAGCCAAACTATGGAAGCAGCCCAATGTCCACTGATAGATGAATGGCTAAAGATATTATATATATATTATAATATTATATATTATATGTATATTATATATTCATATATAATAACAATATTACATAAAGATATATAAATATATTATATACTATATAATGTAATATATAATATACAATGGAATATTATTCAGCCATAAAAAGAATGAAATCTTGCCATTTGCAAATGGCAAGATTTCATGGATAGAGCTAGTGAGATAATGCTAAGCAAAATAAGCAAAATAAGTCAGTCAGAGAAAGACAAATACCATACGATGTCACTCATATGGGATGAATAGGCAAAGCACATAGGACTTTTAGGGCAATGAAACAACTCAGTATAATACAACAATTGTGAATACGTGTCAGTATATATTTATCTGAAGTCATAGAATATACAACACCAAGAATTAATCTTAATATAACCTACAGACTTTGGGTGATAATGATGTGCTGATGTCAGTTTATAGATTGTAATAAATGTACCACTCTGGTTCTGGATGTTCACAGTGGGAGAGGCTGTGCTTGTATGGGGAAAGGAAGCATATGGGAATTCTCTGTACTTTCTGCTTAATTTTATTGTGGTTTAAACTGCTCTGAAAAGTATAACTTAATAATTTAAAAAAGCATAGATTTAACATCAGTATAGAATATGGAATTTTAAAAACCTCGTTTATTTAGTCTGGTCACATTTAATATTATTACTGACAGATTTAGGTTTATATCTGTCACTTTACCTTTTGCTTCATATATATCTCATGCATTTTTTGGTCTTCTATTCCTCTTTTTATATTTTTTACGTTAATATCCTCCTGTGTAACATGTTAATACTTTAATGAATATTTTACTACCATTTTTAAAAATTGTTTTCTAAATAGTTGCTCTAGGGTTTCCTGTTCTGTTTGATGATCATCCCAGCTTTCTTTAATTCTTTGATCATGGATTCTCCAAATTTCAAATCTTTCACTATTCAACCACACATCTGGGCCCTATCTTTAAGTCAGTTTCTGTTGCTTGCTACCTTTCCTATATTGAGATACAGTTTTCTGGTTTTTTTTTTTTTTTTTTTTTTCAGGCTCATAATATGTGGTTGAAAACTTAACCTTTTAAGTAATATTGCAGTAACTCTGGATACTGATTCCCCACTCTCACTTCCAGAATCTACTTTTATTATTGGTGTCTTTATTTGTTTAGTCTTGGCTAGACTATTTTAGTCCACTTTCCCCCATGTTGTAAAATTTCTGATGTCACTCTTCAAAGGGCAAAGACTTTGTTATCCACCTCAATTACCCTGGGATTACTGAGATTTTAGCTGAGCTTTCCTTGACTTTCTCCTTATCTAATATGTCTGTTAAACTCTCTGCCTTATTGTTATTACATCAACTATTATGTCCCATTAATGGCTGGCTGATTGCCCTATTACTTTCAACAATGTCCTTAGGCATATATTGCTCTACAATCTGATACAGGTAAATTCAGATAAGGACAATGTTTTAGACGAGTCTTTCGCAGTTTTTTCTATTTCTAGAAGGCTCTTCTTAGGTGTCTTTTTCCCTAGTTCTCTCTGGTGATATTATGGTGATTTAGTTTGTACCTCTTTTAGATCTACCAGTTCCCACTTAACTGATTACCATGAATGTCTCCAATGTTTTGAAGAGTGCCCTTGGTTTTAATTTCCCCGTATTTTTTTTCAGATAAGAAGATCTTGGTTTCCCTCTCCTCCTGTGGAATCTCCACCCTACAAGCAAGCTGCGATAAAGACTATCAGAGCTCCAGGGTTCTCAGCCTGCCATTCCTGAGGCTGACCCCTGACTTATTAGTGGGAGGTAAGTGGAGGAAGGGAGCTTTGACCTCACCAAGAATTTAGCCTCTGTAAATTGGAGGGGAGATATTGAGAAATACTGGTGATCTCTCCAGGTGACATACTATATTCCTTCGTTGGGGATTAAGGAGAGAAGGGACCTCGTATCCTTGTTGTATCTGCCTAGAGTAGAGCCTCCATCAAGCGAGCTGGTGGGGTAGGGTGGTGAGTAAGTGGGTCATCATTCATAGAATTGTGTCCTTACTGAGATTTAGTAGATTTTCTTGAATAAATGTTTCTCTATTTGTTGTTTGTTCTTAAGATAATTTCCAGATATCCTGTTCTTTAAAAACATAATTTTTACCTGTTATGTTTGTTTCATGGTAGAATAGGTCCACAAGGTTCCTCATACCACCATTACAGCAGTGAAATTCTCACACTAGTCTTTCTTACCAAGGATGAGTCAGGTGAGCACAGAGAAAGCTCCAGGATAGAAGATATTACCATAAAATCCTTCCATCTCTATAAGTCATACATCATTTAAAAATACCATTGTTCTATTAATAATTTTCAAAAAGGTATTCATGATTAATAAACTTTTATAGCTTTGTCAGTTTAAATATACAGACACACAGAGAGACACATACACATATTATTACCTCAAATGGGGACATGATGCTTCATTTTTCCACACTGAGCCATCTTGACAATCAGCATGTGTTGCTGAGAGTTATCCCAAAAAACTACATTCAAATAATATTTCTATACTAATATCTAATTCTTAATTCAAATGATTACATATCTATGCTGTTTCAATAATTTTGGACTATTTCAATCATAATTCATCCCATTAAAAAAATTAGCCATTGAACACTTATTATGGGCCAGACAGGAAAATGGAGTAGAATAGAAATTTCTGGGGCACCTGAGTGGCTCAGTGGTTGAGGTCTGCCTTTGGCTTAGGGTGTGGTCCTGGAGTCCTGGGATCGAGTCCCATATTGGGCTCCCCACAGGGAGGCTGCTTCTCCCTCTGCCTATGTCTCTGCCTCTCTCTCTGTCTCTCATGAATAAATAAATAAAATCTTTTAAAAACATTTCCATTTCACTTAATTTTTTTTTTCATTTTAAGGACATTTCATTTGACATAACACAGTATGAAAGCACTGTTCAAAGAGTTCTGTTATCATTGACCTCTGTCAAACTCAATGTGTCTTTTCTCTTTGAGAGCCACTTCTCTGGTGCATTCCATCATAATCTCTCACCCAGGCTACTGCTGAATCCACTGAACTTGTGCATTAACTGCTATACACCAGCAGTAAATGATAGAATATAATGCACATCACATATGTAATATTTAAATGGAACATTTTAGTTTAAGATAATATGGATTCGCAGTTTCATCTACTGTTGACTCAGTTTCCCCCAATGGTAATATCCTGCAAAACTATAGTATCATATTACAACCAAGATATTTATATTATATTACCATCTACCAGTCTTATTCAGATTTCCCCAATTTTCGTATACTTGTGCACACACAAACATATGTGTGTTGCATGCATTTAATTCAATGCAATTTTGTCATGTGAGGGCTCATCACCATACACAATGAAGATATGGAGTAGCTCCATCACCACAAAGATTCCTCATATGGCCCTTTTCTATTTCATTCCTGAGATTTTCTGATTTTTCATTTGATTCAAGAGACTTTATAGTTAATCCTTCAAACACTTTTACGATGGTTGTTCTAAAATTCTTCCTAGGTGGGGTGCCTGGGTATCTCAGTCAGTTGAGTTTCTAACTCTTGATTTCAGCTCAGGTCATGATCTCAGGTTGTGAGATGAAGCCCTGTGTGGGGCTTTGCGCTCAGCAGGGAGTCTGCCTGAGATTCCTTCTTTCTCTCCCACTGCCCCTCCCCCTGCTCGCTCCCACAACACACTCTCTCATAAATAAATAAGTAAATAAATAAATAAATACTTAAAAAATAAATAAAATTCTTCCTAAATATTTCTGATTCATCTCAGTGTTAGCATCAGTTGATTATCCTTTCTCTCAAATATTGAGATTTTCCTATCCCTTGGTATGACAGATGATATTCAGTTGCATGCTGGATACTTTGGTTATTGTGTGAGGAGACTCTGAGCCCAATTTATATCTTTTATTTTAGGAGGCGGCCACCCAGTTGTATTCATCCCTCAGACCTTGACCTACTTTTGTAGGCTGTAGTTTTAATGACCATTTATTTTCAGAGCCTTCCTGTTACTCTTCGGCTCAGCTCAATTTATTTGCTGCTGCTCAGGCTGTCACTGGTTGCTGTTGGCACTGCTTATGATGGTAGAGATTCCCTGGGTGAGTTACTTGTTGCTTCTAAGTGAGGGAAGGGAGGATCTGGCCAATGAATGCTTCCCAGGTGGGGTTTCTTGTTGCCTTTGTGTTCTGGCCACACAGTGACTCTTGGTGGTGGAAGAGAATCTCAGGTTCAGTGCATGAGGAAAAATTTTCTCTTGGTCTTTTACTGCTAGCAGGGTTCCCAGTAAATGCCTTGGGAGATTCTGATGGAATCGCAGTTTTGTCAGCTGATCTCCCATTTGATCAAGGGAAGAAATGAACCTCCTTTTGGCCACATTCTACGTGTAGGTTTGGATTCAGAAAATGTCAGGCCTGGGTTACTTTTTCCTATTGGATTGGCTTGTGTGATACTCTGCAACAGTGATGTACTTTCACTGACAATGTCTCCAATATTTTTCGTTCACTCTTTATTCAGGAATCTTCTTGATTTCTTCTTTATTATTTCTAGTATTTAAAGTTATACTTAGTGGGGAGGAGCAGGAAGAAAAATGTCAATTCCATCTTGTCCAGAGCAGAAATCTTTATACTATTGGGGCCTCTGGGTGGCTCAGTCAGTTAAGCATCTGACTCTTGATTTCAGTTCAGGTCATGATCTTAGAGTCCTTGGATTGAGACCTGAGTAGGGCTCCACTCTCAGTAGGGAGTCTGCTTGAGGATTCTCTCCATCTCCCTCTCTCCCTCCCCCACCAAAATAAATGAAATAAACCCTTAAAAAACAAGAAATCTTTATATATGCAATTTAAATCACATTTTAAAAGTAAAAAGATGAAATCAAATTTATTAATATATTATCCAATATACCCAAAATATTATTTAACATATATGTTGAACCACCATATTAGACAGTACAATTCTAGATATTTTCATTTATTATGTACACAGTAATTATGAGGATATTCTTGAAAAATATGGTAATATTTCTTCTTGCATAAATCCCTTCAAAGACTTTCCAATCGACAGTGGAAACATTCTAAAAATTCTGATCATAGCTTCCAAGGCACAGAATGAGGTAATTTTTCCTCATTTTTTCCCCTGTTGATTCTTAGTAACAATTCAGATGTTAGCTTAATTGTCACACCCTCAGGGAAGCTTTCCCCAAACCCCAAAATAAGTCAGGTCTCCCTGTTAATACCTCTCAACGTGCATTGTGCTTTTTTTGTACAGTCCTTATCACAAATTTATATAACATATTTAATTATGTAGCTATTTGTTTGTTGATTATATTCCCTTTTACACTGTATGCTCCATGGAAGCTGTATCTTATCTATCCTATTCACTACTGTATCCCCAGTGCCACGTACAATACCTGTTGTTCAAATGAATAAATGAATTTCACTAATTCAAATGTGGAAGCTGGAAACCAAAATCATCCTATTCTGAAAATGATAGTCACAGAACTTCTAAATGGTTAGTTTTAAAATGCATAAGGAATATTATTTTAAATTATTCTTACTGAAATACTAGCTCATTTCTTGTTTTATGGTATAATGAAATTTATATGAAATGCTTATTTGCTAGTATAGCCTATGTTCATAATCCCAAATGTTATCTCTCTAGATACTATTTGCAGTAGAAATATAAAATGGATTCCCAGAGAGACCCTATAAATTGTGTCTTAGGCAGACACTAGTAAGTATTATTATCTAACATTAGGTTGTATTAGATAGTAATATTATGCACTAATCTTAGATAATAATCAGAAATTAAGAAGTTTTCCTTGGTAGTTTTGTTCTTGAGTTCTCTTTCATCGCTGAATTAGAATATGATGACTGAAACTGTGTTAAAGAACTAGAAAGACAAGCATCCCTGATAGTGAACTTCAGCTTCCCATAATTTCAGTTATGGCCTCCAAATTGTTTCTTTAAGTTCTGTCCTACAGATATATTTCCAGCACCTTCTTGAATTATACAAGATAGGACAGAAATGTTTATTTTCACTGAATTTGTCTAGTATTTCCAGTAAGTTAAATTCCAGAGAAAATTAAAAAAAAAAAAACAACTATGTAGCCTTTTGCATCTTTGACAGGCAACCAAGTTGAGGACTTTCATTTGAAGAATATTGAGTGCATGTGTGTGCATGTATGTGTGTGTGTGTGTGTGTTACTCTATAGTCACCTTCAGTAAATTCTTTATTCAGAGTTGGGTTTCTCTTTCCATTCATCACATTTGGGATCAGCATTTACCACTTTTCTACCTACTTGAGATACGCTGGAATTTTAACTTTTTGTAATTCTCTTTCCCTCAAATTATAGTTAGAATATCACAACAGCTTAAATGTTATAAAATCTTCCAAATTCAAATATCAGTGTACACAGCTTAAATGTTATAAAATCTTCCAAATTCAAATATCAGTGTACTTTGGCTCATGTCTGATTATGTATGAAAACATATGTAGGTAGAGCTAATGTATAGAAATATAGGAAAGAAGATATAGATACAGAGTCAACTACAGATATTTTGAAAGATCGAGGAATACAGGCATTAGATACTATAATACTCAATCAAATCTACAATTCTTCCTTCACTGGGATTACTTTTCAGTAAAGTATTTCCACAATTGGAGACAGAATTCAGCGTATGAAGATTATTAGTCTGCAATTTAGCCCCAAACTTGCAATGTATATTGTTTTACTTTAATTTTTTTTTTTTATAAATGAATACAACAAAGACATTGTTACATTGGTTTGAAATACCAATTTTGACCAGAAAAAAAGATTTGGATTGTGTCCACCTGAGTTAATCCAATATTTCTAAACAATATACTGGTTAAGTCAGTGTGCCACAGTTGTTGTTACTTCTTTCCACATGGTAATTAGAAAGACAGGTGACGGTACTGTCAGCAATTTGGCTATTTCATGTAAGCAAATGGAGTACACTTTTTCTGCCATTTGAAAACATTTTGTTCACTTACCCTTAATAGTGGCAATATTTCCTTATACACCCAGTTTTAAAAAGATCACTCTAAATGATCCTCCTTAATGAAATTTTGTGGAGTGCCCATCAAGTGCATACTGCTGTATTAGGTATACTCCTTAGATAATTCCACCCATTACAGAAGATAAGATTTCCTATATGAGAATTATAGTCTCTTCAGATCAAATGAGCTTACACTGAATCCCATTTCAACTGAGCATTATTTGGGTTCTTGGTATAAATCACTTCACGAGTGAGCACAGTGATTTTAAAAAAAAAAGTCATCACTAATTTTTAAACAATTTGAGAAAATGAAAACTGCAAAGACTATTGAATATGCATTGGTTTGGAGTTGAGATTATCCCATTACCTCAGCCATGCCCTTCACCAAATTCCCTTTGGAATCATTGTGAGGAGGAATTATACGTCTTTCTCCTCATGCCGGCCAGATCAGACACGTTTTTGTATCAATGAAGTCTGTTTCAAAGGCACATTGCCAAGATGATAATTTACCACAAACAAAATAAACAAGACGGAGGATGGGATATCAGATCCTGGCAGAAAGCGTGGAGAATGCAGAGAACGAGTTCTCTCCCAGCACCATTGGTGCTGCCTCTGCCAGAGCAAACCATGGTAGCAAAAGAGTCCCTGAAAATTTTTTGAGATTCTTTTAGATTACAGATTTTATTACAGAATCTTACATAGTTACACTGTAAATATGTTCACACTAGATGTACATATATACAGCTGTATATATGCATGTTTGTGTGTGTGTACATACTACATATATATCTCTGGTTGACCCTTGAACAACAGAACACTCAGGTCCACTTACACTCAGATTTTTTTTAGATAAAAAACAGGGACAGTGCTGTAGATATACTTTCTTCTTCCTTATGATTTTCGTAATAACATTTACTTTTTCTTTAGCTTCCTTTGTTGTAAGAATACAGTAAATAACACATATAACACGCAAAATATACATTAATTGGCTGTTTACACTATCCATTAAGTCTTCTGGTCAATTATAGGCTATTAGTAGTTAATATTTGGGAGAGTCAGGGATCCCTGGGTGGCGCAGCGGTTTGGCGCCTGCCTTTGGCCCAGGGCGCGATCCTGGAGACTCGGGATCGAATCCCACATCAGGCTCCGGGTGCATGGAGCCTGCTTCTCCCTCTGCCTGTGTCTCTGCCTCTCTCTCTCTCTCTCTCTGTGACTATCATGAATAAATAAATAAAATCTTAAAAAAAAAAATAAAAAAAATAAAAAAATATTTGGGAGAGTCAAACGTTTATATGCTGATTTTTGACTGTGTAGGGGGTTAGCACTCCCCTACAAATTGTTCAAGGGCATATATATATATATATACACAAATATACATACATATATATATACACACACATATAGTATACATACATATATTATGATGGTTCAAAATTAACCTATAACTAGGATTATATAGTTTCACAAACAAAAGAAAATTTTTTTTCCTGCAACTCTCTCCTTCAGGCCTCAATATTTTCAGGGAGAAAAAAAAAAAGTACTAAAACTTTTGTCACACAGATTCAACATCAGCTCCAGCAGCTGTCTCCCTGTCACCAACAAAACAACAAAATAAATTATGCATTGTGCTTTTTAAAAATTCCTGGGGACAAAAGTGATTCGATCAATTTAAGATCCAATGAAGATGGCACTTTAATCTACTACCTCTGCTCTGCATATCAATGAGTTGTGTGCATGGTGGAGAGGAAGAGTTGCTGGAAGAACTCAAATAGATAAAAGATAATAGGACAGGGGAAGTTGTCAGTAAGTACCCAGAGAAGTGCTGGGAAAAATGACCCGAACTAGCCAGAATGAAAGACAGGATCTTCATGGAAATAAGGAAAAACTCCCAGATTAATCATTTGCCAACCATTGTAAAGAAAGCGTTTCAATCCCTGAGAAAAATGGAGCCAACATTAATAGAGGTGAGGATGACAGGCTCCGTGGAGAAGAACAGGAAAAGGCCTGTGGGAACTGGAGTTTAATACCCTGTATCCTAAGACATTGTGACATTGCGTTATGACGCAGCAGGCGAAATTACGGATGAAGGATGGATCCCAGGACGGGGGACCTGGGGAAAATAAGAGCAGCATGTCCTGGGTAAGTGAGGGCATGAAAAACTAAAAGCAGAGAGAAACTAGCTGGAGTGTAAATCCGCAGTTAGAGTTGGCAAGAAATTTAATCAGAGAAAGCGCTTAGGAGTGAAGCAGAGAGACACTCCGAGGACAAAAACCAAGGAGCCCCGTGGCTCTCGGTGGATCTCACTGGGAGAAGATCTGGGGAGGTAATGAGGTGTGGGCAGTGTAATTGAGAAGGGAACAGGAGGGAACTGAGATACATGAATAACCAACGTAGGGTTAAGAGACCATTTGGCAATTATTTTGTAGTAACTGGCTGGTGATAATTGGAGCTAGGAAGAAAATGGGATCTGCGGGTGTGACTAGACCCAAAGCAAAGCAAACAGATAAAGAGCTGCAACTATGAACATTGCACTGGCATAGTCCAGTTGTAGATTTCAATACATAATCACAGTTTTATTTGCATCAACTTCATTATACTTTTCACAATTGCATCACTCCTCCCCCCCCCCCCCCAGAAGTCTGGGAGTTAGATCTTGAACATGCAGTGTCTTGTTCTTTGTGCTTTTACACACACACCCCCACCACATGTACATGTTCACGCAATTGAGTTCAGATTGACATGTATCAATATTCAAATGGATGTGCCCTCTGTTCAATATGTGGTTCAGTTCTAGGTCTGGAAATGAGATGATCCTCTCTTTAAGAAACACACAATCTAGAAATGGAAGAGATGGCTCCTTTTAAAACAGCCTAGCAAGTTGGCAGTTGCTATCCTAGTAATGGAAACAGAGTAATGAGGGAGCCTACAGAAGAGAAGCAATTAGCTGCCATGGACAGGAAGTGCCACACTATTCCATCCAATTAAATAATTTGTATAAAAGAAGAGTTGCTCCCTATCACATGCCTGGATTATCATTTGGAGTAAATGTATCTACATTAGTGGTCCTGCCATTGCTAGTTGCAGAGTGACTCCCATCTCTTGTTTCTCTTAACTCTGCCTTCGCGCTTAGAAGGAATCTCTTCATTATACCTTACTTCTGAGTGTTCCAGTGGTTTCCTGCATAGTGTGCAGGTCCCACAACCTTCCTCCTGATGTTTGCAGCTGATGTGCCTCTTTGTCTTAAAAATAAATCCTGACTAAGTGTAAATAGTAAGATACATTTTTTTCTTCCTAGAATGTCTACAGTTTGTAGATAGATCATGGGATACTGCCATTCATGCACTCCATTATATTGAGGAATTAACATGGTCACAACGTTTTATCAGCAAACTTTTAAATTTGTTTACTCTTATTTTATTTATGCTACTTTTATTTTATTATTTTATTTTACTTTGGGTTAGATAGGGTTTGCTTTGGAGAAAATGAATAAGAAATACTGGAGGAAAAATAGAATTGCCTCCTGGGTTTTTTTCCACTCCAATACCCAAAACTCTTAATATTGCAGCTCCTGGAAAATAACAGGTGCTGCAGGTGCCTTTTCACATGATTTTGATTATTTAGGAGCCATTCAGTTCAATGTTGTGGCTATGGGACTGAATTTTTGGATACCTGGTGACAGAGTTTTATACAATAGGTGACACCCAACTTTAAAGTGACAGCTTTGATAATTCGTAGCTGATGATTACATTTCCTTTAGATGTGAGTGTCCACAGCACCATGAGTGCCATCGTGAGTGGCATGCTGGAAGGAAACAATTGCACAAATAAGCACTAGGCTTAATATTAGCAGCAAAGTTTCAACTTGGGCAATGTGCATCTGCCACAAAGAAAACACATGTGGCATGGTTTTATCATAAAACATAAACTTTCTAAGGTGGTAATCTTACTGAGAAAATGTTTTTATCTTGAACTTATAGCCGTCATAAAAGCTACTCTGGAAATTCTTCAATGGCCCAGCATTCCACCTATTTTATATACTCTGTGTCCCACAAAAATCCAGTGAGTACTGAGGTATGAATATTCATCTCAAATATGAAAACATTAAAGCTATCTTGAACAATAGCTGCTAAGAGACAATTTTACATGGACTAGAAACACTCTCTCATTAATGCCTTCTACATGGTTGTTTTCCAGTACACATAGCCTGACTTACTAGAACAACAGATCCATTATAGATATAAGAGAAAAAAGTATTTCTGCAGAAACTACGTTTATATTTATTGATCCATATTAGTTAACCTCCTTTTAAAATATCTGTCAAAATAAAATAAAATAAATAAAATAAAATAAAATAAAATAAAATAAAATAAAATAAAATAAAATAAAATAAAACATTTGTCCATGCATCTCTTGCTAACTGAAAGTGAAGAAGTGGAATGGATTTGCTCAGGGGAAGCAAAGGAGGGAGGGAAGGAGGAGTGACACAGGTCTATGTGTATTTACCAGCCTGGGGACCTTGCAGGCAAAGCAGCACAGGCCTGAAGTGATAACTTTCAGGCCGATCACTTTCTTGTTCTGACTTGGGGAGGCCACTTCCTGCCTCTGAAATAGGCATCCCCCTATGTGAAATGGAATGATGGTATGTGCTTGAGCCACATCACAAGCTTGCTGAGAGAAGCGAGTGAGAACATTCTCCTGAAAGCACCCTGAGATGCCCAGAACAGCACCCTGCCCGGTTCTGACTCCAGGATTCACATGGGTGACTTTGGACTCATTTGCCTCACTTCTCTCTACCTGGTTTCCAGATCTGGAGAACCGTGGTGCTGAAATCATCTCCTCTTAAGGAGCTGTTGTGAGGATCGTATGAGATCATGTGTGTAAAACATTTAGCAAAGCACCAAATCTGCTGTCATAACCCAACAGATGACTCCATCATTATTCTTTCTGTCTAAGCATTGAAAGTTTACTGGGGAAGCAATTTGACTGAATTGCAATCCTTTGCGTTTCTTTGCAGTGTATGCTGTATACACGGGAATGGTTTTTATGGTTCTTACTGTGTCTTTGCCCTTAAATCACATGGATTTCGGCAGATGATTTCCATTCATTAGGGTGCTCCTGGAACAGTATTGTTTTTCGTAGCAGAGGGAGAGCTTGCTTCGTTGATCGATAGCAGCGAACCTCCCTGGGATTATGTCACGTGATGAAATAGGCATTAAAACAACAACTAATGGGCACCTCCTCTTTTTGTTGCTTGCCTTTGTTACAATCTCTCTGGTGCAATGCTCTTGGCATAACTCAGGCAGCCTGCTAGCAATGCCAAGGCTAGCACTGTGGTGAAGAAGTGAAACAAATCTCTGCTAAAAGTTTTAACCAGATTTCCTCCATTTAAAAATGATGATTTATGGTTACGAGTCCTCAGTTTAATATGCATTAAGAATTCAAATGCTATTGCGATAATTTTTTAGTAAAAGCTGCTTTTTAGGACTACCTTTGCACATTTTCTTCACAAGCAATAATTCTTCATCTGTGGAGTAATTTATTTCTTCTGGTTTTAATATGTTACAGATGAATGGTTGTATGTCTTTCCTGTTAGAGCATTACAAGACAGGCCACTTTTGCATTAGGCTGGTACTACAACAGATACCTGTGGTGCTCTTCATGGTTCATGTGGTACTAATTTAAATGGGAAGTTGCACATATTTCATTGAAACACTTGGTAAAGCCAGCTTTCACAGAAGGGTGCAAATGATGGACTGTTCTCTGTGTGCAGCCGAACTGCTTTAAATGTGTCAGAGAGGGTTATGGATCATTTCATTCACCCATCAACTCTGGTCCGCTGTGTGTACAAATCACAGCATAGTGTCATCCAACAGAACATTCCTGACAATACTAGAACATTTATAGTACTGCCATTTTTAATAGGAGTTCTGCAACCCCGCTTAAATAGTATTACCTCTTTAACACTTTCCTTCCTGACCCTTTGCTCCAGCTGGCTTGGCTGAGGTTGTAAGGTTGACTGGGGTTTATTATCACCATTTAGTCTTGGTTAGAGAGTGTTTGGGTAAATCTCACCTCACACCACAGTTGGGTCCTAACTTGAGCGATACCTATACTCCTATTAGGTGCTATATGTACCTCTTTCTTTTATCAAAAGCAATGCACTGATGTCTCCGTGGTTTGTTCTCAGGCACAGTGCCCCATAGCATCTCAAACAGGCAGCTCTGGTTTCCAATAAATAAATTGAATAAGTGGACTGTAAGTGTTATTTGATTACTAAATCCCTTGCTTTGCCTTTAGTATTATTAGCTAAGAAAACTAAAGCATTCCATGATTATAATTTTTTTCCTAATTGTGAGACTCTGTCAATTGTTTTAAGATTTTGTTTTATTAGGATAAAACAGCTTGGGGACTACTGAAAATAAGTGTATTGAGGTCTGTTTTCCCCAGCTTAAATTATAGGCTTCTGGACAATTGGGCAAAAACCCGACTCAAAATGAAATGACAAAGATCCCACCTAACACTGTCTATACTGCCATCACGAAAGAGAGAGATACATCACATGTATTTTGGGAACTCATGGCATTGTTTATATATATATTTTTTACTTGAAGTGTAATTGGCATACAACATTATATTCATTTCAGGCTATTATTTATGTTTGGATGCTTATTTCAGCTGCCTGGCTAGTGATACGAGTAGTTGCTTTTATGTAAATTGGTAAAGAAATGTGGTTTACAAGTTAAAGCTCATTGCTGACTGAAAGAATCTAAGACAAGTTTTAAAAATGATATTATAAATATGGAGAACACTAAAAAGGCAAGATGAAGCAGATTGGCTGATAGCCCTGGGATTCTATGTAAAATACTAATCCAGGTCCTGGAGTAAGACTGTTTTGTTGGAGTAAATGGAGTCAGACATAATGCAAACATTCAGAGATCACCTGCTAGGCAACCCTCAGAACTGAAAAATTACAACCTCAGGTAAAAAGTAAGCAACATCCTTCAAAAAAAAAAAAAAAAAAAAGTAAGCAACAGATATTATTCATAATTCTTAGAAATTAGCTTTGCCTTAGCCGCTGTATTTATTTACTGGAATAAACAGGAGCAAAATTACCCGAAGAAGGGTTCTATTTGGGATGCATGGGTGGCTTGGGGGTTAAGCGTCTCCCTTCAGCTCAGGTCATGATCCTGAGGTCCTGGGATCAAGTCTCGAATCAGGCTCCCTGCAGGGAGCCTGCTTCTCCCTCTGCCTATGTTTTTCCTCTCTCTGTGTCTCTCATGAAAGAATAAATAAAATATTTTTAAAAAGAAGGGCTCTATTTGGAGCATGACTCTCTCAAATTTGAGGTTTATTGTATCATGAAATCTGTGAGCCAATGACCCTTATTTTCCAGTTCTCTTTTGAGGTGAATATTTAGTCAGTGTATGCACTGTTAGTTTCAGTCAATAATATGAATATGACAAAAATTGGAAGAGTAATGCCATCCTGTGGCCTCCAGGGAGATTCTGGCTGTGGTAGGACCTCAACTGCACAGCTTCTTGAAATGAGATGGAAATAGTGGGATCTATCATGAAGAAGGAAAGAGGACCTTGAAAATCCAGCCTGGGGGATCCCTGGGTGGCGCAGCGGTTTGGCGCCTGCCTTTGGCCCAGGACGCGATCCTGGAGACCCGGGATCGAATCCCACATCAGGCTCCCGGTGCATGGAGCCTGCTTCTCCCTCTGCCTATGTCTCTGCCTCTCTCTCTCTCTGTGACTATCATAAATAAATAAAAATTAAAAAAAAAAAAACTTAAAAAAAAAAATCCAGCCTGTAGCAAAACATTAGAACATCCTAGCAGTCAATGAAATTTTAAGGTGAAAATACTCTGTGATTGTGGGATAGGAAACACAAATATTTTCCTGTGTAATTAAAGTAAACCGAAAGATAACTATTGATCCCTCAACCATTTCTGTTAAGGCAAGTGATACAGTAATTTGGTATTGCTTAGAATCAGGAAAGAACTATTCTCCAAATATATCTGAAGCATGCTTTCTCCCAAATAAATGAATATGCTACTGATCAATGACATCGAAGTATCAGGAAAATCAGTATATTCAGTATTCTTCTGTTGTTTCCTTGAGTCGTCAGGGTCCAGAAGTGGTCTCCAGAGATCGTTGAGGTGAGGAGAGTTTAAGAGGTCTTGGGTGGAGGGCACCTGGGTGGCTCAGATAGTTAAGCATCTGCCTTCGGCTCAGGACATTATCCTGGGATCCGGGGATCGAGGCCCACATCTGGCTCCCTGCTCAGCCTACTTCTCCCTCTCCCTGTGCTTCTCTCCCTATTCCTTCTCTCCTTCTCTCTCTCTCATAAATAAAATCTTTAGGAAAAAAAAGAGGTATAGGTGGGATTCGGGGAACAAATAATAGTGTTACTGCCTCTGGTCTACCTCCCCTCAGAGGCCAGAAAAGGGAAGAGGCTCACAGGACAGAAGTCCTTGCAAAGGTGAAGACAGACTGGTAGCAAAAGTGGCGTATGGGCCCAAACTGGGATAAAGCCTCCCCCAACTTGTCTGTTTCTCAACCCTCTCATCCAGACTGGGGCCTCTCATTGGCAGAACCCTACTTGAAGCCAGAGAACAGCCCATGAAGGTTAGCTTCCAAGCACAAAGCCAGGCAGACAAGTGTGGAATAGCCATCTGGCTGGAGAGAGAGGGAACTCACAAAACAACAGGCAAAATAGCCACATAGGAAAGCAATATAATTTAATTATCTCTGTTAGATAAGCCAAACAACCACAATCAAAACACTCTTATAGTCACCTTTTCTTCCCATCCTTGTCTCTGGCTGTTTAAATCCTTAAAATCACCTTACAGAGCCCTATTTGGGCAGGTGGCATGTTAGAGCCTATGGCTTTTTTCTACTGAGGTTCCTCATCTGAATTATGGAACACAAAACATAATTTTAGGTCATTTTCTCAAGTCTCCCAAGATTCATGACTGCTCCCACCTGAAGGAATGGGAGAAAAAATAATTTATTACATATGGTGAATGCTATTGGCATTAGTATTTGATTTCCCAGAAGAACCCAGAGGATAAATGCCAGAGAGCCAATGTTCTGGATCTTTGATGGAACTCCTGATATGTGAGTGGCTCCTTTTCTGACAGAGGTCCCATTCTGTCACTACTGGACTCTCTTGTTGGTGAAAACACATCGTGGCTTTGCTACATCTTGTGAAAATAAATGTTTTCAATAGAAATACCTTATTTCCCTGTGTCTAATGCAGAGCAGGGGCAAACTGGTGGATGAGCAAGTGAGTGAATGAATGAATACATTGACGTTTGGGCTGCTAAGTGAGGTCAGAAACCAACTCTCAACTAAAACATGGAAGCAACTTGAAAGAAAATCGTGGACACACAACTTATAATGGGCTTTATTTTGGTGATTTAAAGAATCAATTTGGAGAGGTACTTAAATATCTCTTTAAAAGGAGCAACACAGTCTTTCCTTTAATACCATCATTCCACTCATGTGTTTGTCATGATTTTTTTTTTTTTTTTTGCATTCCATTTATTTCCTTCCTGTGTCTTGAGTCGGTTAACTTCCTTAAATGGCCAATTTTCTAACTTTGAGTGTCATTTGAATCCATGTGTTGGCCACTTTCCCAATCCTTCCAAACATAAGTGCTCAAATTTAATAAAATGCATGGCTTCCCATCTGTGTTTTAATATCAAACTTCTAGAGAAATCAACATGTGAAGAATGTTCAAGGCTGTCAGAAAACATGGTCATGTTAGGGTGAAAAATTGAAAGAAAGATTTGAGGAGGAACCAAAGCAGAGAAGGCCTGTGTGTTCCTTCTCGGGCTCTGATTTTTCTATGGCTGTGCGGCAGCACTGAAAGGCAGCTAACACTCCCCATTGAATAGGGAAGGGCATAAATTCAAGCCCTGAATGTGTGAACTGCATTGTACCCTCTTTGTGAGCATTTCTGAATGCTACCCTGTTGTAAGCATTTAATTTCATTCTATAATAATTCAGTTGCCAAAGTCTTTGTCCTGGCTGCCTAACATATGCCCCAAAGGCTTGTTTCTTGCAAGCAGATGCCATTAAATATGTTTATTAAGCTTAAAGATAGAAAATACTACCTAAACCTGCATGTATGTTGTATTACAGTTTCAAAATTTAATGAAATATTCCCTTAAGAAAGTATTACATTGATTTCTATGTGGCATCAAATCATAGGCTTCCATAATTTCAAGAACTAATTAAGCAGATAGAAAGTAGTGCCTGTGGCTTAATCCTGTGATAAATCTGCATGAGCCCCAGACATGGGGGCATCTCTCCTTTGAATTTGCATTGGATCGACAAAATAAACTAAGTTCTGGAAGAAATACTTATTGTATAATTATAGTTTAAATATATGCACTAAAGTAATTATTTCAGTAAACAGGACTTGCAGACAATTCATGGAACTACAAGAAAAGGAAGAGCTGTGAATTCTGTAAACTGTAAATGCTTTTCCTTAGAAAGAATGTGCAATAAGCAGGTTAGAATTGGCGAAATTCCTAAGCAGTGAGAAAATCTCTCACTTGTTTCCCATTGATATGCCACAAAAGAACCAAACTTGGAAACCAATGTGGTTTTTCGGGAATAACTGAATAGAACCCTCAGGGGCATGCCGTTTTCAGGAGTTGGCACGTTGTTCAGTTTTGTCCAATTATCAATAAGTGAGAGGGATTAGCTGTTGGTAATAGCGCAATGGATAAAAGGCTCAGGTCATAAGCAGTGAATTTTGAAAAGTGAGAGTGTACTTAGGGGGGGAAAGCTTTTCTAAATTAGCAATAAAATGAGATGATTAGGTTAACTGTTTAGTTTCTAAAGTAGGTAAATCCTGGTGATATGAATTATACCCTGAGTGGTATGTCAAGGTTCATCTAACTTTTATTTCCTTACTGAAAAATAATCACTTAGGCCTTCGTCTAACAGGCAACAGAAGACCCCGAGTAAAATTTAAAATGCCTTTGGAAATGGCAGAAAATGACCTTGAGGAGAGAAAAGGACAAAGACAAACAGAGGAAAGCAAAACTCTGAATGGTTAATATAAAGTTTAGATTCAGATTAATGATTTTCTTTGTTTAAATGCCAGTGCTTGTATTCACATGAAAATCTGTCCTTAAAAGTACAGTTAGAATGCATCAATCCTTAAATGCTGCATACCAGAGATAAATGAAAACTCATTGTGCCAAAAAAATGTTGATTTATGGCTGGCAGGAGCTGACTACTAGCTTTTCTATCATCATTTTGGGGTATCAGTTTAACAAGAAAAATGTGCAAAGATAATTAAGAGAGGCAGAAAATTATGAATTTAGAATGCATTTTGAGACGTTTCTAACCATCCACACTATTCACATGGCATGAACTAAAGATTAAAGGCAAAAAGAGGTGAAAACACTTTTAGTTTATTCCTCAGTCATTTAAAATTAACCTGTATTCACAGTACTTCAGTGGATCATATTTGCCTCTAGGAGGTGATCCAGACTTGATTGGGGTGGGGGTGGGGGTCACGATCAAAGCCGTCCAGCTTCACTGATGTCCTAGTACATGTGACATTTCACCATCTTGCAAACACACTCTTCAATAACATCAGGAAGATCCAAGAAGTGTTACTTGTTGTTGTTTCCTTTTTTTTTTTTTTAGAGCTTTCCAAATGCACAGAGAAAGCACACAGTTAATATTTGTAAAAGCTTAGCAATAGAAACCCCAGCCAATGGAACATTATGTGAGATCTGACATCACGTGTTGTATAATTAACCGACGAAGTCCACCAGGCATTCTCTCTTTTGTATTGTGTAAGACATAGCAGTAGTTGCAAATCCAATTCACAAGCTGTCTGAATGAATAATTTGTGGGAGGAGTGAGGAGAGAGATGCTAGTATTGTAATATATTTTCATTTAAAAATGCCACCTTTTCTGCAAGCTGGGCCCCTGGACTTGGCGAGTTTCACTTCAGTACATAGAAATTGATACTTCAAGTTAAGTTAACTCTCTAAACAACACCACAAACATGGAAATGTCCGATGGGTGTTTCGTCGTTAAAAATGACTAATTTAGTGAGCTGTCTCTTAACTCATTTTTTTTTTTTAATTGTAATGAGTGTGCCTAGCAAGGAGATTAAGGAGCTACTTCTGTCTGCTTTGTCTCTGAGATTTGATCTACAAGGGGAAAAAAAAATTGGAATAAGACAGATGGGGGATTCTGTTTTATGGAGAATCTCCTGGTGTTACATAGTTTCAGTATCTTAAAATTCAGTATATTTGAAATTAACTATATTGGTGCTAGAAAAAGAAATGCATAATGTTACCCTTTTATCAACAATTGCCCCGCCTACTCCAAGTCACCCTCTTACCCTCTACTGCAGTGACCTGTTAGTAGTACAAATAGTACATCTCTCTCTATATATATATATATGCATTTAGTTAGTGGACAATCTCCTTTTGACCACTTAAGATATAATTAAGCCTTTGTTGGAAAAGAATATGTCCTTATGTAAAGTTTGAAATTTAGGCTAAAGGTTTGGTATATTTTAGGTATATAGCCTGGGACATGGCAAACATTTGCTAAACAACTCATGCTCATTGGCAAGCATTTTATGAATAGAGATAAGACACTTACACAAAACAAATATAAGAGAATTCGGAGGGAGGGGGGAAGTGCTGTTTGTTGTTGGAGTAAATGAACTTTAAGTAATAGAATCATTTATTCTGTATGGAAAACCTCCAAAGACTGAAGTCAAGAATGCCAGAAAGAACACCAAAGTTCACTTGTTTCAAGAGTTTGCATGTATATTTGACAGACTTTTTTTTTTTTTTTTGTGCTGGGCACATGGTAAACAAGGAGATGGCCTGCTGCATGCCCCCAAACCCTCTAAACTATGACTCTTGTTAATGAACTGCAAAAATGTGCGGTGCATTGCACCAGACACCACACACACCACCTGAGCCTCAGCATTACCCTCCAAGGTAGGTACAATTAAACTTAATTGATATGTGAAGACAGTAAGGTTTAGATAGCAGCAGTAACTTGCCCACATCCACAGTCAGTGGAATACCATAGCACGGTAAGCAAGTTCATATACTTTTCCATTACTACTAAAGGATAAGACTAAAGCCTTGCCCTTGGAAGCCTAATGGGAGAAGAGGAACAAACTTCTCAAAGGGAATGCACACCCATGTGAAAATTGCTCTAGTCACAGACTCCTAGGGCTTTCAGATAATAGCACAATGCAAGAAGATGTGAAGTTCAGAGTTAATTCTGAAGGATAAGTAAGAATTTCCCAGAAACATGGAGCAAGAGGGCAGTTTGTAGGCCAACTAGCAAGCATGGCGATGTTGATTTCTGTGGAATGCATACATTGTGAGGGCAAAATGGCTTACTGAAGCCCAGACAGTATCATGACTTTTGTTTTTTATACTATCCCATGATTTGAGAAAAATATTTCAGGGGGCACCCAGGTGGCTCAATTGGTGAAGGGGCTGACTTGATTTCAACTCAGGGCATGATCTTGGGGTCCTGGGATGGAGCCCCAAGTCAGGCTCTGTGCTCAGCGGGGAGTCTGCTTGAGATTCTCTCTTCCTCTCCCTTTGCCCCTCTCCCTGCTTGCACATGTGCACATGTTCTCTCTCTTTCAAATAAATAAATCTTTTTAAAAAATCTTTTAAAAGTAAAAAATACTTCAAATTCACTCATATAGGACAAGCAGATAGATGTACATTTCAACTCCCCTCTCTCTCTTTTTCTCACTCTCATATCATTATATGTATATATATTTGTGATATACATAAAATTACAGATGAGTAAATTCTCCTTTCCATAGAGAGGTAGACAGTTGTCCTTTCATTCAGTTCAGAGAGTTCAGATAAGCTGTTCTTATTGTTGTTGCTTTTCTTTTATTAAAAATTTACCATTATTTATTGTGAATGGTAATGTAGTTTAAGGCAGTCTATCATTACAAGCTAAGGATCACAGCTAATATATTAAACCTGCGTAATCCGGGTTATATTAATATAACCGGTTATAATATATTAATAATTCATCTCACCTTAAGAACAAATTAATTTTATTTCAAAAAGTCAACTTCTCTAAAGAAGTCCATTCTCACTATACCTTTAGCTCATTTCCATTCTTCCTTATGTATATAATTGTGCTTTCAAATAGCTGCAAACATTTGGAAGTTCCATCTTGGCATACTATCCTTGACAATGTTGAGTTCTTGATGTAAGCATCGGATTCTTTAATCATTATGTTTAACTTTCTGTTAAAAGATAACATTAATACAGAAACAATTTCAGATTATAAATGGAGAGCTCAGTGAATTTGCACTGAGTGGGAGGGCCATCCAGATAAAGAAAAAGACCATCACCTAACCTAGAAGGTTCCTTACAAGCATTCTTCATTTTTTCCTATAGCTTCTCCATGGTGTCATTATATTTTCTGTAGTTCCTATAAATTGACTGTTGTATCTAGAGGCTTAATCAGATCTCTTTGTTCTCTTTCCTTCCTTGCCCCTCTTCTCCCCTTTCTTTCCCTTTTTGGGGGCTATTTAATTCAAAGTACTATGGGTCTCCATCAAGAGGCATATTATATTGAATTCTCCCTGTTTGTGAAGTGAGCAACCACTGCAATGAATGTGAAATTCCATTATTTTGTCAGGGATTGAAAATATTCATATTCTAATTTTGTCATTTCTTATTCATTTCTTATTTGGAATAATTCAGTAAATAGTACATGCGTATTTGTTTTAATATTGTTGCTTTGATATCTTCATCAACTTAATGACTTAAATATATTCAATATGTTTCAATTCATTGCCTTTATATTTATTGATGTTCAAATTATCCCATTATTTGTAATGAGGACCCTTACAGTTGACACAGCCCTTTTGACATGACCCTCTGTCATCTTTGTTAGATTCCTTATTATCTTGTTTGATAAGCTCTTCATGCTTATTTTGTATATCCCTACTCTCTTCTCAGGGAGCTCTGGAGGTAGTATTAGAAGTCAATGTTTTGGGTGCTGGGGTGCTTGTGATAACTGAATTAGTCATTGTTTCTAGGCATTTTCACTGGGCAAAGGAAGGACAGAACTAAATATATCACAGGTTGATACTGATACTAGCAAATGAAATTCAGGATTATAAACTCGCTTTTACTTAGACTCCTCCATATTACAACTTTATTTTGTCCTTCCTCCCCAGTGGGTTCCCATTCTCAATGACCTTGGGAATAATGAAATCAGCATACCTTATGTTATTCATTTACCACATCATCTATGATACACATAACAGTTTTATAAAAATAATACTGACACTACCACCAAGAATATAATTACAAGAAACAGTTTAAGATTTCTTTTTCATATTCTCAGTGCACTAACAACGTACAGTTAATTACTATTTTAAAGTTTTAAAGTTTTTTTACATCATTCTTACCTGATAGTTATAACACTAATCGAATGCATATTTACATTCATGGCTTCTTAAAATTTAGGGATTGTTTTTAGAATTTAATTTTCTTTTACAATTATATATTTGAATGATTCTGACATCAAATTTCAGTAAAACATAGTATATAAAAGAAATCCTCTAAAGGCATTCCTATAAGAAGCTACTTTAAAGCTACCACTTGGGTAACACAGTCGTTAAGCGTCCAGCTCTTGGTTTGGCTCAGGTCATGATGTCAGGGTCGTGAGATAGAGCTCCACATTGAGCCCTGCACTGGGCGGCGTCTGCCTGAGATTCTCTTTCCCTCTCCCTCAATCCTCCTGCTCATGCTGTCTCTCTCTCTCTCTCAAATAAATAAATAAATCTTCAAAAAAAATAAAAATAAAAATGCTTTTACAATTTAGCTTTTTATTTTTTGAAAATATAATTGTACATCTGTATCTGCCTATTATCTATCCTCTTGTCTGTCTATCTATATCTCCCTTCCTACCTAGTTATCTCCTTTCATAAATAGTAGCACACTATACATACTTTTTTCTACTTTGATTCACACTTACTAAATAGCTTGGAGATTGCTCATTAATATATATAGTAATATTCATTATTTATTTTCACAACTTCCTAAAGTCCACTGTGTGAATGTGCTAGAATTGATTTGGTTGGTCCAGTTGGAATGATGGACATTTGAGTTGTTTCCAGTCTTTTGCTCTGTTTTCTGCAGTGAACATCCTTGTGCATAAGTCTTCCAATATTTTTTGCGAGGCTAAATTTTAGGCAGTTTGCTAAAATTGGGACTACAAAGGCAAATGTAGGTGCATATGCACTTTTGCTGGAGATTGCTAAACTCTTCTTCATGGAATTTGTAACATTTTTATACCTACTAGCAATGTATAAAAGTCTCATCAACAGAAGGTTTTACTGATTTTTTTTTTCATTTCACCAACTAATAGATGAGAAATGATTTCTAGGTATGGGTACTTTAGAATGCAATCTTTTGGGGATGCCTGGGTGCCTCAGCAGTTGAGTGTCTGCCCTTGATTCAGGCCATGATCCTGGGTTCCCAGATTGAGTCCCGCATTGGGCTGCCCACAAGAGCCTTCTTCTCCCTCTGCCTGTGTCTCTGCTTCTCTCTCTGTGTGTGTGTGTGTGTGTGTGTGTGTGTGTGTCTCATGAATAAATAAATAAATCTTAAAAAAAAGAACTGCAATTTTTCTATCATGAATAAAGTTAAGTATCATTTTGTAAAGTTAAGAGCAATTTGAATTTTTCTGTTGATTGCATCTTTATTTTTACAAATGTAATTAGAAACAAGCCATTTGTTTTCTTTCAAATATTTTTATTTATTTATTTGAGAAAGAGAGACAGTAAGCACACAGAGAGGGGGAGAGAGAGAAGAATCTCAAGGTGAGTGTGAAGTCTGACACAGGGCTCCATCCCATGATCCTGAGATCGTGACCTAAGCCAAAATCAAAATCCAGATGCTCAACTGAATGAGCCACCTGGATGCCCCAGAAACAAACCATTTCAATAATATTCACAAATATGTACACATACCACATATGTATGTGCACTAATGCATATATGTACATATACACATGTGTAGAGTGGGAAATATATGTGAACATATGCATACATGCATATGCACATGTATGTGAATATATATTTATTAGCATCTATCTCTAAGTTACTACTTACTGCACACAAGGGTGTGTTTTGTATTTGTGAATCATTGAGCTATAAACTCACTATTGTGCTTTCTTGTGTTTGTGATAAACTCCTCTGTAAAATGTAAAAACAAATATAATAAAATAGAAATTAATTAATTTTTCCCTAATGTAATCAGAATATTAGAAAAGCCTGTATGTTGCTTAATTGGGAAAAGCCAGAATCTTTCCCATTAAATCAAGAATAAGACTAGGTTGTCCATAATTCCCACTATTTAATATTACAGTGAAGTAAACTAGTAGATATGTCTTTCCTATCTTTCGTATCAGGGACACATGATACCAATATGATTTATCATTAGTGGTGTTTACCTTGATCACCAGTTAAAACAGCCTGATTTCTCTACTGCAAAATTACCAGTTTTCTCAAATTACTAGTTTTCCACTCTCTTCTCATTCAAAGTAAGTCACTCAGTCCAGATCTTGCTCAAGTAGACAGACGTTGAATCCCATCTCGTGCTGGGAACAGCTTCAATGAATTGTGGCCGTGTATGAAAACAACCAAGCAATTGGTAAATATAGGGGAGATATTTTGAGGCTTTGCAAGCATACTATATCCTTTAAAGTTTCTCCAACTAATTTCAACATTGCCTGATGCCATGTTACTGTGGTATTCTAGTAGAAAATTTCCACTTAGTGATATTTAGTTTCTTCTTTCACTTATAATCCAATATTATATTTAATATTCTTCACATTGATCATGAAGACATCTTTCAGGTTGGCTTCTGTGTCCCATGGCATGCCTTCATCTTTTTTTTTTTTTTTTTTAAGCAATTCTTTATTGTCTGGCACTACAAAACACTACAGTCTTGTCTAGTGTCTTGTGTTTTCTCCTTCCCGGAGCTACATTTAGGCCTTTCTCCAAAGAGCCTTGGTTTCTTTTAATGAAGAATGTATAAGAAACCAACATCTGGGTGCTGGGTGTATATATGCTGCTACTGGGGTGTTGCTGTTTTTGGGACCCCTCAAGAGGCACAATTAGGACATATATGCATTTATACTAATCAGCATATACACTTCTATCTATAATTATTTCCACATCTGTTTATTTATTATACCTTTGTATATTAAAGTGCATAGGAGTTAATACTGAAATCCCTGAATCTAATTCAGGCCCATGCATGGTCTATTCTAGCCTTTCTTTCTTGTTGCTTGTAATTTTTTCTCTGTTATAGAGAAACTTGGATTCTTATTGTCTAGATTTTATTTGCATGTATTTTTTACTTCTACTGTCCATGAGAAATTGTTTCTGAATTGTTAACCTGGACCATCTGAGAAACAAATTTAGCAACTTGATGGCAATGTTTATATGCAGACCTTTTTGTTTTCAACTTTATAACTTCAGGTTAAAGCACTTTTTTCCATGGTTGTTTAGTTCAACCTCTTTTTCCTCTGTTGCAGGATTGCAGAGTTCTTGTCTCATGGAGTCAAAAAATGAAATCTCACAGGCACAAAAGGATGAAGTGAAGTGAAAGTTTTTTAAGTGAAAGTGAGAAGAGAAAAAAAAAATCTGGAGTGAGCAGAGTACCAAATGAGTTGTTGTGAGGGCTTTTATGGATGATCTTTTATAGAAAACTGATCAGGGAATTTGGTCTCTAACATTTAAGACGAGCAAGGTGGATTTGTAACCATCATGTAAATATCTCATCCATATTTAGGACAAACAATGTAGATTCTATGTTCCCTTCTCTCTAGTTAATACCTCATCTATAACATTTCTCCATATGTAGGATTTCTGTGAGACTAGTTAGGGGAATTGGGGGCCTCCTATCTTCCCTGCCTTTACTTTAACCTATTCCTTACTCACCCCCACCCTCCTCCGTAGCATTATCACACATTTGTATTACAGTTAGAGCTATTTGTCACACTGCATTCAATCCTAGGATCACTGAATATCCTGGGTACTATGATTTTATCTGAGCACAGTTTAATTTGTTATTTTTTTGTGTGTGTGTACATTCTGTGGGTTTTGATAAACCCATAAAATAAGGTATCCACCACAGGAACCAGTTCCTTCACCCTAGATATTGGTTTTGGGGTTCCGTTGTAGTCACCTAATCTGCTTCTTCCAAACTCTGCCAGCCACTAGTCTATTTTCTATTCCTATAGTTTTATCTATTTTCAGAATGCCATAGTATGCAATATGGATCCTTAGAATTTAGCGACTTTCACTTAGAAAAATGTGTTTAACTTACATCAAAGTTATTGTGTAATTCAGTTCTTATTATTGCTGAATTGTGTTGTATGAATGTAAATTTTCAATTAAGTTATGGAAGTAGGGATCCCTGGGTGGCGCAGCGGTTTGGCGCCTGCCTTTGGCCCAGGGCGCGATCCTGGAGACCTGGGATCGAATCCCACGTTGGGCTCCCTGCATGGAGCCTGCTCCTCCCTCAGCCTGTGTCTCTGCCTCTCTCTCTCTCTCTGTGACTATCATAAATAAATAAAAAAATTTAAAAAAAAAAGTTATGGAAGTAGCTTGGAGGTAATTATAGGTCATATGTAAGTGTATGATTATCTTCACAAGTGGCTCACAAATTGTTTTCACAGTGGCTGTACAATTTTGCATTCCCACTGGTGTTAAATAAGCTTCCCTTGTGCTTGGTATCTGTTACTAGTTGAATTGTGTTCCCTTCAAAATTCACATGTTGAAAGTCTACCCTCAGTACCTCAGGATGTAATCTTATTGGATACAGGATTTTTACAAAGGTACTCAAGTAATCAAGTTAAAATGAAGTCATTAGGATGGCCCCTGATTTTATATGACTGGTATGTTCTTAAAAAGGGTATAAATTCAGACACAGAAACACACATAGAGGGAAGATAATGTAAAAAAACATAAGAAAATGATCATCTACAAGCTAAGGAGAGATGCCTGAAACATATTGTTAACAGACCGCTCAACCCTACCAACTCCTTGGTGTTGGACTTCTGGTTTCCGGCAGTACATGACAATACATTATTATTGTTTAAGTTCCCCTAGTTTGTGGAACTTTGTTACAGCAGCCCTAAAAAACTAACACAGATTTCTTGTCAGCACTGGGTATGCTCAGATTTATTTTTTTAACCATTATCAGAGATGTATAATGGCATCACACTACTTTCCATTTGAAATTCCCTCATGACAAATAATATTGAGCATCTTTTGGTCTGCTTACTTTATGTTTATATATCTTCTTTGGTGACATAGCTGTTCAGATTTTTTGCTCTTTTTTTTTTTTTATAACTTAGATTTCCCCCTTCACTGTTGGGTTTAAGACTTATTTATGGGGCAGCCCCAGTGGCTCAGCGGTTTAGCGCTGCCTTCAGCCCAGGGTGTGATCCTGGAGACCCGGGATTGAGTCCCACGACAGGCTCCCTGCATGGAGCCTGCTTCTCCCTCTGCCTGTGTCTCTGCCTCTCTCTCTGTCTCTGTATCCCTCATGAATAAATAAATAAAATATTTTTAAAAAAAGGCTTATTTATGTATTGCAGATGTAGGTCCTTTATCAGCTATATGATTTGCAAATATTTTTCCCTGTTTCAATCTGCATACTTTCTACTTAGCTATATTCCAGATCAAGAGTCCTCTCTTTAGCTGTGTCTAATCTGTTCTTAAACAAAAGAGTTGAGTCTGTAATTTCAGTTACTTTATTTTCAAGTCACACAGCCACAAGTAAATCAGTTTGGCCAACAACCCAAATGAGCTTAGAAATGACTATTTTTCCAGTTGAACTTATAAGTGAAGACCTAGCCTGTCTGATGGTGCTTATGACCTGTGTGACTCAGAATAGGGAATGCAGCTAAACTGTGCCTGGACTCCTGACCCATGGAAACTGAAGAACAAAATAAATGTGTGCTCTTTGAAGCCCTTATGTTTGTGGTAGTTTGCTATTCTACAATAGAAATGCGTATAACTTCATCGTTTATATTGTTTTTATGGTCATCTATGTTCTTGAATATGTAAATCAATTATTCTGAAAACTGTGTATAATGATCTTAATAGCTTGATTGCCTATTGGTATAGTTCACTGTCATATATCTTAGACTGTTCACTGACTCTTTAATGAATAACAGAAACCTTATATTAAAAACAGGTATGAACTCAGAGTGAAATTTTATCTTCCAACCATCAATTTAAAAAGGGAGAAAATCATCTTAATCCAATCAAAAGCTAAGCTATTTCAGGACTAGGTTTCCATTTTTGTAAGGACTCATTTATTTCTTATTCACTTTTAGGTCTCATATTTCATTTATCTCAGTTGAAAATCTACAGTTTTCCAGAATCACTTAAAGAGCTCTATACTTAATTTGTTTCTCCTCAGCCCTTTGAGACAATCAAAAGCTGTATTACACTCCTTTATTTCATGGCTCCTGTTTTTATTCTTGGTCTCTCATGCTCTCTAGTTAATACCTCATCTATAACATTTCTCCATATGTAGGATTTCTGTGAGACTCCTTTATTTCATGGCTCCTGTTTTTATTCTTGGTCTCTCATGCCTAGTGGCCATAGAGAGAATACCTTGAATGATACGGCAGGTCAGACTTTTAGGCTCACTTCTCTATGACCCTCTTCTCTAAGGTAACTGAGTAACTCCCTCTTCTTTAAGGTAACTGAGTAACTCCCTCTTCTCCCCTCCTCATACACAAGTTCTGGCTACCTTAATAGACCTAAATTTCATATTTTTTCCCCTAAGCCAGTGCAATTCCCAAAATATCAGGAAAAATTATAGGTCTCTTAGAATTGCTTAATTGTTGGCTTCTTAACTCTTCTTTTGGAGTGTTTTAAAAGTATCAAGTGGTTTCAGTAAATAGATCTATAGAATGTTGGTCTCATTTAAATAACTTTTCTTTTTTCCTGGAATCTTGGTCCCTAAGTTCCCAATCGCCTTGGTCGTTTCCTGATTACATTTTTTTTCTTAATGAATCAGGCTTTTCTAATTTTTCCTCATTTCAGTTGGCTACAAGCAAGTGTACCATTACTACAAATGGAACCTTTCTATCACAGTGCTGTGCAGGAGCCTGTTTGTAGTGTCTCACAAAACATGAACTTGCACATTTTTGTCCCATTTCCTTGTGCAGTGACATCATGTTGGTAATTTGAAATTATATTCAGTGGCAGTATTTGTGGCACAAGTTTGGGAAATGGTGCAAATCTAGGTGTTTTATTTGTTTTATTTTTTCAAAAGCTAGTTGATCTACATGCTACATCTGTGGTATGTGGTATGTGGTATCTGTGGTTCAGGTTTAAGGAAAACTAGGCAAATTGAATTGTCCAGTTATCTGTGAATGGCTCACAAAACGTTGTGTGGAGAAGAATTTACTGTGAAAATTAAAGATTTAACTTCCTGAGATCATGTCTGAATATTATGATATCAGAAATCACATTTTTGTGATTATCATCTTTGTGAATTTGTGTCATGTGAAGCACTGACCTAGTTTCCTTCACTAGGCATGTAGGCAAAATCTTGCCACTTTCTGACTTTCTTTTTTATTCTTTTATTTATTTTTTCTTTCTGGTTGTGTTTTAACTATCTTGATTACTGGTCTGCATATATGGCTTTTTTGGTCTACTTAGTGAGGTAAATATTTCCTGGTGATTTTCTCCTGCTTCTCTTCCCTTTCTCACTTTCTAGTGGATCTGGCATTTCCAAAATAATTTCTGAAATCAATTTCCAAATGTGTACCCCTAAAATATCCTAAGCCCTTTCAAAGACTTTAAGGGAATCAGTTCCCAGATTCTCAGCTACAATATGTACTTTCCTAAAACTGATGTGCCTAAGAACTCCCTAGTATCACATTGCCTCTCAATTCCCTTCTCACTTCCTTAGCATTACTATTGTTTATTTCCCCAGCATGGAAAGTATTTGAGATATCAAACAAAAGGACAGTTTGAAATCTTCATATAGGTATTACAAAAGTAGAAGACCTCAAAGTCGAGGTAACAAATACTTTTGTAACTCGGTTTATTTCCAAGTCTTTTTTTTTTAGTAAAACTCCAAAAAATACTTAATCCAGCAAGAAATTGATAAACCTCTAAAAAATTTTTTTGATGACAGATCGCTATGAAATTTTTGGCAAAGGACATGGAGGAATTGTAAAGGAATGGCATCATTGTAGCAAAAGTATACCATTTTCATTTTTTAAATTAAGGACAAACTTTCTGGTAGCTTACAATTATAGAAATAGAATAAATAAATGAGGAATAGAATAGTATTGAATTCTTTTGCTCATTCCAGCAAAAATTTATTTAACTTCCCTTTTTAAAAGATTTTATTTATTTATTCATGAGAGACACACACACACAGACATAGGCAGAGGGAGAAGCAGGCTCCCTGCAGGGAACCCGACATGGGACTTGATCCAGGGTCTCTAGGATCACGATCTGGGCTGAAGGCAGCACTAAACTGCTGAGCCACCAGGGCTGCCCTTAATTTCCATTCAGTAAAATCATGGGATACAAAATCAACATGCAGAATTCTGTTGCATTTTTACACACTAATAATGAAGCAGTAGAAAGAGAAATTAAGAAAATAATCCCATTTACAATTGCACTAAAGATAATAAAATAATTAGGAATAAACCTAATCAAAGACCTGTACTCTAAAACTATAAAACATTGATGAAAAAAAATCAAAGATGACACAAGGAAATGGAAAGATATTCCACATTCATGGATTGGAAGAACAAATAATATTTAAATGTCTACAGTACCCAAAACAATCTACATATTTAATTCAATCCTTATCAAAACACCAATAATATTTTTCAAAGAACTAGAACAAAAAACCCTAAAACTTATGTGGAAAAGAGCAAAAACAATCTTGAAAGAGAAAAGCAAAGCCTGAGGTATCACAATTTCACATTTCAACTTACACTACAAAGCTGTATTAATCAAAACAGTATGGTACGGGCACAAAATAGACACATAGATCAATAGAATAGAATAGAAAACTCAAATATAAGTCCACAATTATATGGTCAGTTAAACTTTGACAAAGCAAGAGAGAGTATGGAGAAAGAGATGGTTTCTTCAACAAATCAAACTGGGAAAACTCAACAGCTACAAGCAAAAGAGTGAAACTGGACCACTTATGTCATAAACAAAAATAAATTCAAAATGGATTAAAGACCTAAATGTGAAATAAGAAACTATAAAAATCCTAGAAGAGAGCCTAGACTAATTTCTCTGACATTAGCCTTATCAACATTTTTCTAGATATGTCTCCTGCCTGAGGCAAGGGAAATAAAAGCAAAAATAAATCATTGGGGCTACATCAAGATAAAAAGCTTCTGTATAGCTAGGGAAAACAATCAGCAAAACTAAAAGATAACCTATTGAATGAAAACAGGTATTTGCAAATGATGTATCTGATAAAGGGTTAGTATCCAAAATATGTAAAGAACATATATAATGTAGTACCCACCCCCCAAAAAACAAATAATCCAATTATAAAATGGGCAGAAGACACAAATAGACATTCTCCAAAGAAAACATCCAGATGGTCAACAGCACATGGAAAATGCTTATCATCACTCATCATCAGGGAAATGCAAATCAAAACTACAACACAATATCACCTCACACCTATCAGAATGGCTAAAATCAAAAGCACGAGAAACAACATATCTTTCCATTTGCAAGGACATGGATGGAGCTAAAGAGTATTATGCTAAAAAAAAAAAAAAAAAAAAAAAAAGTCTCCAGAGAAAGACAAGTGCTATACGATTTCCTTTGTATGTGGAATTTAATAAACAAACAAAAATGAGAAAAGGGAGAGAAACTAACCAAGACATAGGCTCTTAAGTTTAAAGAACAAATTGATGGTTACTGGAGGGGAGGTGGGTAGGAGGGATGGGTGAAATAGGTGGTGAGGATTAAGGATTGCATGAGTACAGGGTGATGTATGGAATTGTTGAATCATATATTGTACATTTAAAACTAATATAACACTGTAAATTAACTATACTAGAATTTTAAAAAATTTTAAAAAATTTATCCATATACTCACTAAATAATTTTTAATTACTCCACTCTGATTATTTAATTACTCCACTCTGATTAAAATGTTTATGTTAAAATTTTATTTTTATGTTTATAAATTGTGATTAAAAACTTAATACATTTTGATTTCATTGATATTAAATATAAAAATAACTCAATCCATATTTTTAATACATAGAGCTTATGGTCATAGGAAACTAGAAAAATTAATATTAAACTTTTATTCACAATTTTATAGCAGAAAATGACAGGGTGATAAAAGACATAATATTGGAATTTTTTATTGGAGTTCAATTTGCCAACATATAACATAACAGCCAGTGCTCATCTCATCAAGTGCCGCCCTCAGTGCCTGTCACCGCCACCCCAACCCCCCCACCCACCTCCCTTTCCACCACCCCTTGTTTGTTTCCCAGAGTTAGGAGTCTCTCATGTTCTGTCACCCTCTCTGATATTTCCCACTCATTTTTCTCTCCTTTCCCCTTTATTCCCTTTCACTATTTTTTATATTCCCCGAATGAATGACACCATATAATGCTTGTCCTTCTCCGATTGACTTACTTCACTCAACATAATGCCCTCCAGTTCCATCCACATCGAAGCAAATGGTGGGTATTTGGTGTTTCTAATAGTTGAGTAACATTCCATTGTATACATAGACCACATCTTCTTTATCCATTCATCTTTCGATGGGCACGAGGCTCCTTCCACAGTTTGGCTTTGTGGACATTGCTGCTATCAACATTGGGGTGAGGTGTTCCAGCGTTTCACTGCATCTGTATCTTTGGGGGTAAATCCCCAACAGTGCAATTGCTGGGTTGTAGGGCAGTTATATTTTTAACTCTTTGAGGAACCTCCACACAGTTTTCCAGAGTGGCTGTACCAGTTCACATTCCCACGAACAAAGCAAGAGGGTTCCCCTTTCTCCACATCCTCCCCAACATTTGTTGTTTCTTGTCTTGTTGATTTTCACCATTCTCACTGGTGTGAGGTGGTATCTTATTGTGATTTTGATTTGTATTTCCCTGATGGCAAGTGATACGGAACATTTTCTCATGTGCTAGTTGGCCATGTGTATATCTTATTTGGTGAAATTTCTGTTCATGTCTTTTGCCCATTTCATGATTGGATTGTTTGTTTCTTTGCTGTTGAGTTTAATAAGTTCTTTATAGATCTTGGATACTAGCCCTTTATCTGATATGTCACTTGCAAATATCTTCTCCCATTCTGTAGGTTGTCTTTTACTTTTGTTGACTGTTTCTTTTGCTGTGCAGAAGCTTTTCATCTTGATTAAGTCCAAATAATTCATTTTTGCTTTTTTTTCCCTTGCCTTCATAGATGTATCTTTCAAGAAGTTGCTGTGGCCAAGTTCAGAAAGGGTGTTGCCTGTGTTCTCCTCTAGGATTTTGATGGATTCTTGTCTCACATTTAGATTTTTCATCCATTTTGAGTTTGTCTTTGTGTGCGGTATAAGAAAATGGTCTAGTTTCATTCTTCTGCATGTGGCTGTCCAATTTTCCCAGTGCCATTTATTGAAGAGACTGTCCTTTTTCCAGTGGATAGTCTTTCCTGCATCATCGAATATTAGTTGACCATAGAGTTGAAGGTCCATTTCTGGATTCTCTATTCTGTTCCATTGATCTATGTTCTGTTTTTGTGCCAGTACCACACTGTCTTGATGAACACAGCTTTGTAGTACAACCTGAAATCTGGCCTTGTGATGGCCCTGGCTCTGATTTTCTTTTTTAATATTCCCCTGGCTATTCAGGGTCTTTTCTGATTCCACACAAATCTTAAGATTTGCTCCAACTTTCTGAAGAAAGTCCATCATATTTTGATAGGGATTGTATTGAATGTGTACATTGCCCTGGGTAGCATTGACATTTTCACAATATTAATTATTCCAATCCATGAGCATGGAATATTTTTACATCTCTTTGTGTCTTCCTCAATTTCTTTCAGAAGTGTTCTATAGTTTTTAGGGTATAGATCCTTTACCTCTTTGGTTAGGTTTATTCCTAGGTATATTATGCTTTTAGCTGCAATTGTAAATGGTATTGACTCCTTAATTTCTCTTTCTTCAGTCTCATTGTTAGTGTATAGAAATGCCACTGATTTCTGGGCATTGATTTTGTATCCTGCCACGCTACCAAATTGCTCTATGAGTTCCAGCAATCTTGGGGTGGAGTCTTTTGGGTTTTCTATGTACAGTATCATGTCATCTGCAAAGAGGGAGAGTTTGACTTCTTCTTTGCCCATTTGAATACCTTTTATTTCTTTTTGTTGCCCGATTGCTGAGGCGAGGACTTCTAGGACTATGTTGAATAGCAGTGGTGAGAGTGGACATCCCTGTCGTGTTCCTGATCTTAGGGAAAGGCTCCCAGTGTTTCCCCACTGAAAATATTTGCTGTGGGCTTTTAAGATGCTGAGGAATGTTCCCTCTATCCCTGTATTCTGAAGAGTTTTGATCAGGAATGGATGCTTTATTTTGTCAAGTGCTTTCTCTGCATCTATTGAGATCATATGGTTCTTGGTTTTTCTCTTGTTGATATGATCTATCATGTTGATTGCTTTACAAGTGTTGAACCAGCCTTGCATCCCAGGGATAAAGCCCACTTGGTCATGGTGAATAATCTTCTTAATGTATTGTTGGATTAAAAAAAATGTACTGTTGGATTCTATTGGCTGGTATCTTGTTGAGAATTTTTGCATCTGTGTTCATCAGGGATATTGGTCTATAATTATCATTTTTGATGGGGTCTTTGTCTGGTTTTGGAATTAAGGTGATGCTGGCCTCATAAAACAAGTTTGGAAGTATTCCATCCCTTTCTATCCTTCGGAACAGTTTTAGTAGAATAGGTATTGTTTCTTCTTTAAACGTTTGATAGAATTCCCCTGGGAAGCCATCTGGCCCTGGACTTTTGTGTCTTGGGAGGTTTTTCATGACTGCTTCAATTTCCTCCCTGGTTATTGGCCTATTCAGGTTTTCTATCTCTTCTTGTTCCAGTTTTGGTAGTTTGTGGTTTTCCAGAAACCTCAACTTCCTAGAAGAAATTTCTTCTAGATTGCCAAATTTATTGGCATATAGCTGCTCATAATATGTTTTTAAAATCGTTTGTATTTCCTTGGTATTGGTTGTGTTCTCTCCTTTTTCATTTGTGATTTTATTAATTTGAGTCTTTTCTCTTTTGTTTTTAATAAGGCTGGCTAATGGCTTATCATATCTATCTTATGAATTCTTTCAAAGAACCAACTCCTGGTTTTGTTGATCTGTTCTACAGTTCTTCTAGTCTCTATTTCATTGAGTTCTGCTTGAATCTTTATTAATTCTCTTCTTCTGCTGGGTGTAGGTTTTATATGCTGTTCTTTCTCCAGTTCCTTTAAGTGCAAGGTTGGCTTGTGTATTTTAATTTTTTCCAGTTTTTTGAGGAATGCTTGTATTGTGATGTATTTCTCTCTCAGGACTGCTTTTGCTGTATCCCAAAGATTTTGAACAGTTGTATCTTCATTTCATTAGTTTCCATGAATCTTTTGAATTCTTCTCTAATTTCCTGGTTGAACCTTTCATCTTTTAGCAGGATGGTCGTTAACCTCCACGTGTTTGAATTTCTTCCAAATTTCTTCTTGTGATTGAGTTCTAGTTTCAAAGCACTATGGTCTGAAAATATGCAGGGAACAATCCTAATCTTTTGGTATCAGTTAAGACCTGATTTGTGACCAAATATGTGGTCTATTCTGGATAAAGTTCCATGTGCACTTGAGAAGAATGTGTATTCAGTTGTGTTTGGATGTAAAATTCTGTAAATATCTGTGAAATCCATCTGGTCCAGTGTATCATTTAAAGCTCTTGTTTCTTTGGAGATGTTGTGCTTAGAATATCTGTCATTTGTAGATAGCGCCGTGTCAAAGTCACCAAGATTAAGTGTATTATTATCTAACTTTGTCTTAACTTTGGTTATTAATTGATTGTCATACTTGGCAGCTCCCACATTAGAGGCATAAATATTCATGATTCTTAGGTCCTCTTGTTGGATAGATCCTTTAAGTATGATAGTGTCCCTCTTCATCTCTTACTACAGTCTTTGGGATAAACTTTAATTTATCTGATATGAAGATTGTTACCACTGCTTTCTTTCGAGGACCATTTGAATGGTAAATGGTTCAACTTTTCATTTTCAGGCTGTAGGTGCCCTTAGGTCTAAAATGAGTCTCTTGTAGACAGCAAATAGATGGGTTTTGCTTTTTTATCCAGTCTGAAACCCTGTGTCTTTTGATGGGATCATTAAGCCCATTCACGTTCAGAGTTACTATTGAAAGATATTAATTTAGTGTCATCATGATACCTATTCAGTCCCTGTTTTGTGGGTTATTTCTTTGGGCTTCCTCTTTCTTTTATAGAGTCCCCCTTAATATTTCTTGCAGAGCTGGTTTGGTGGTCACATATTCTTTCAGTTTCTGCCTATCTTGGAAGCTCTTTATCTCTCCTTCTATTCTAAATGAGAACCTTGCTGGATAAAGTATTCTTGGCTGCATGTTATTCTCATTTAGGACCTTGAATATATCCTGCCAGCCCTTTCTGGCCTGCCAAGTCTCTGTGGAGAGGTCTCCTGTTAATCTGATATTTTTCCCCATATAAGTTAGGGATCTCTTGTCTTTTGCTGCTTTAAGGATTTTCTCTTTATCTTCAGAATTTGCAAGTTTCACTATTAGATGTTGAGGTGTTGAATGGTTTTTATTGATTTTAGGGAGAGATCTCTCTATCTCCTGGATCTAAATGCCTGTTTCCCTCTCCAAGTGAGGGAAGTTTTCAGCTATGATTTGTTCAAATACATATTCTGGACTTCTGTCCCTTTTGGTGCCCTCTGGAACCCCAATTAAATGTAGATTTTTCCTTCTGAGGCTGTCATTTATTTCCTTTAACCTTTCCTTGTGGTCTTTTAACTTTTTTTCTCTTTTCTTCCTCAGCTTCTTTTATTGCCATCAACTTTTCTTCTATGTCACTCACTCTTTCTTCTACCTCATTAACCCTCCTCATTAGGATCTCCAGTTCAGATTGCATCTCATTTAATTGATTTTTAATTTTGGCCTGGTTAGATCTAAATTCTGCAGTCATGAAGTCTCTTGAATCCTTTGTGCTTTTTTCGAGAGCCACCAGCAGGTTTATAATTGTGCTCCTGAATTGGCTTTCTGACATTGAGTTGTAATCCAAATTCTATAACTCTGTGGGAGAGAGTAATGTTTCTGATTCTTTCTTTGGTGGTGGGTTCTTTGTAGTCATTTTGCTCAGTGTAGAGTGACTAAAAACGATTTGTATTGGAAAAAGGAAGAAGAAAAAAGGAGAAAAAAAGAAAAAGAAAAAACAAACAAAAACAAAAACAATAAACAAGGAGGGGCATCCTCTGGTTCTACATACTGTAAATCCCTCGACTTCCCCTTGAGCTTTCCAGTGCTGCTCGGTCAAGAACTTGCTCTTCCCCTGTCCTTCCAGCTGGTCTTCTGGGGGAGGGGCCTGCTGTGCTGATTCTCAGGAGTGTGCCCCTGGGGGAGCTGCAAGGCTGGGTGCTGGGCTCAGCGGGAGCTGTTTGTCCTGTGAGGCCCCTGTTCCCTGGTGGCCCTGCTCTGTCCCAGGCACAGGGTGACACAAGGAGGAAGAACAAGACTGGTGGCTGCCAGCTATCCAGTCCTGGAGTCAGCACCTGCAGTAACTCCTACAGCTCCCAGGCTGCACTGGCCTGGATGCTCCCAGGGTGGGGGGGCTGACCTGCACAGCTCGCCTGGTGGCAGGAGCGTCCTCGCTGTCCTGGGGGTTCCCCGCCTCCACCTGTCCCAAGGAAAGTGCAGGATCCTGGCCGGTGTTCCCCGGCACCCTGGGATCTGGGGCCTGTGCCGCTGGAATCGCGCTTCCGGGCCACGCAGCCCCCTTTGCCCTGAGCGGCCGCCTGAGCTGCTCCCGAGGCCTGGCTGGGCGCACCCCAGCCCTTTACTGGGCTTGGTCAGCGAGGTGTGGTGCCCTCTCCCCCAAGGGCGCACCTCTTCTCTTAGTGACCCCAGGAGCCTAGAGGCTCCACTGCCCCTCCTGGGATCCTGACCAAGTTCCCTGCCAGTGCCTTTCCCACCGGGAAGAATCTGGTGCTGATTTTTAAAAAGTTCCCACTTCTCTGGGCCTGGGCTTTCCTGTCCTGGAGGATCTCGCAGCTCGCTGGGCCTTAGCCCACCTCCTCATGGGGGCCTCTCCCCCACTTGATTCTTTTTTATTTATTTATTTATTTTCTGTCTTCCTACCTTGTTAGAAGTGCAACTCTTCTCTGTAGCATTCCAGCTGTTCTCTCTTTAAATCTCAGGCCAAATTTGTAGGCTTTCAGGATGATTTAAAAGTTATCTAGGTAAATTGGTTGGGACAGGTGACTTGGGGACCCTAATCTTCAGCCATCTTGCTAATATTGGGATATTGTATATAGAACAAGAAAATGAAATTGTGAACTTAAGAAAAAAAGTAATTTAAAATTTCTGACTTTAAAAAACGTTTATCCTTTGTTTTTAAATGATTTTTCATAAATAATTATGAACATTAAAGACTTTGGAAATATAACAAAGTTATGGAAAGTTTCTTTTTTAAATGTTATTTCATAATACTAGGATTTACATTTTTTCATAAAGTATATATTTCTTTTATATACATATAGGTTTCCTTTCATGTAAGAATTGGATTGCTCATTATTAGTGATTCATGACCTAGCCTCCCGAACTCCCTACTCAGCTCACGGTTAAACAGTTTGTGATGTTCCTCATCTTCCTCCAATCCCATCCCCCCAGATCCCGCATCCAAGGTCACTGTATTGTGAGCCTCATGTTTCTCATTCTCTTGATTTTTAAAAATGTAGTTTTATATTTTATGTGTAGTTTTAGTTTAAAACAGCAGTAATGTTCCTATACCTACATAGGATAAGTAGAGCATTAGAACGTGTATTTTCAGGGCTGCTGGGAAGATTCTCTTTCTCTCATTCCTTGAGGATATTGAAAATTCCTATTCTCTTCCTTGTAGGAGATTTGCAAGAAAGCTTATAAAAACACAGGAGAACCCAATCTCAGTGTTGGACTGTGGAAAGCAAGGTCAAGAGAGAAAAGAAATAGGGCAGTTATTGACCACTGGTCCACTGGAAAATATCATGTTTGGAGTCCACCTTACTCTTTGTTTGCTTATTTGATGTTTTTTGTACTTGTGTCAATATCCTTAATGTCCATCATTTTCTTGTCCTTGAGTTTGAGTTGGTTTTGTAGATAAATCAACTGATAAGTACACTCCTTTCCAACCCAACCCTGCCCCACTCCTTGCCAGTCCAATCCATTCATTGCCTCTGAACTGTGCCCCCATACCTCCGATCTGCCTCTCTCTTCTTCTTCTTTTAGGCACATGATATTATCTATGATGGGACTGTGTCTGTTTCTTCATACCAAAGAGTCAAAATAAATCACTTTCCATCCAGCTGCAAGCTATGGACAGAGAAAGCTGCTTTTCTGAAAGAATGTTACTACATATGGCAATTGTTCAGAAAGTCCCCATGATAAGTTTTTGCATCTCTAGTTTCTGGGAAGATGTTGAGATATGCCAAGAGCAGGTACCCAGAATCTACCCTTCCTGTGCCCATCATAGCACTTACCATGTCCACATGTATGGTGCCTATGTAATTAATCTTCCAAAACAGAACTCTTTTGAGAGTAAAAGGGAGGAGAAGTATTGATAATTTTTCCATGAGTAGAAACTGAGACTGTCCCAGAAAACCTGGGGTGGTTGGTTACCCTGCCCATGAGTCTTCTGTAGAAGATGGGGAAGGAGATTAGGAACCTCTAGGCATTCCTCCTAACAACATTCTAGCATTATTTTTCCCTTAAAAGGCAGAGAAAATCATTTGACTTCCTTAATCTCTCATTTCTATTAAATTGCCTCTCTACACAGGAGGGTTAATTTTATTTTTATTATTTCTAAATGAGCAAATTGAAATTCTAAATGGGAAAACACAAATAACTGTTGCATGAATTGAAGTCGGGCAGCAGGGTGGGAGTAGGGGTGTTTTGAAGCAAGAAATATTCTGTTGGCTAATTAGACATCTCGGTCTGGTCCTCAAAACATATGGAAGCTAGGTGCGAAGTAGGTGAGTCTGTTAATTCGTTGCAGGGCACAGTGCAAAATAAATATTGGGACCCTTTGCTCATAACACAGGAAAAAAAATGTTGTTAGAGGTTCTGAAATATCAAATTTTACTTTTTCTTTGGTCTCTTTCTCAACTTGTCACAGTGTTCTTTATTTATATTTAAGAAATCTTTGCATCTGAGGGAGAATTCATTTTACGTGCCAATCAAGAATAAATAAAAATGTTAGTTCATAATTTTTTCAGAAAAAAACATTACATTTTAACATTTATTGATTTCAAAAATGCATTAATGATGAGTATGGTTTTATGCATAGTATCCACTGCTTGCTTTCTTCTTTTTTTTCCCACTTAGTGAAGTAATCCTGACAAGAACACTGATAAAATAATAGCTCATTGCTTATCACTTTTATTTATTCTCCAAAAATTAATAAACAAAATAGTAGTTTGCATTATAAATCTGTTTTTCAGAATTACAAAGGGCAGAGTTCACTAACAGGGAGGAGTTTGCATCCACTTTGAGGTTATAAATAACTTCATAAGAGAATACCATTATGTTTAGTTCTGTACATCTGATAGTACAAAGATGATGTCAAGGGAAAGGAGGTGAGTAGACTGATATTTGGAAAACAAAACCAGAGACAGATCATCTTGACTTCTCTTTATATCTCTGCTCTTGACAAGAAGTAAATACATCTTTATGTCACTATTTATATTACCTGGAGCTGTACAATCATGGTAGGAGAAATAGAAATATATGAAAGTTATAATTGTGGTGGAAGTCAAAATGTATTCATAGCCCCACCAATATGAAAATTGCATTTGTGTGTGTGGGGGGGGGGGGGGTGTTTCAGACTTTTCTTTCTTTATAGACCCAATTCCTAATATTCCCATTGGACGTGGTATGAAGACTGCTGCTTCATCTCAACTCTAGGACAGCAAAGGTGGACAAAGGACTGCGAAATTTAAACTGCAGAGACTCTCTGAAGTCACTTCCAGTTCAATACAGTTAGAAACAATTGACACACAGATAAGCTTCAAAGCATATTTGTGAGAAATTTGTGGAGAAAGTTTACCTAGGTTTACTTTGGCATCACTCAAATAACTAACTGCTTATTTATACCCACCCATTTCAAAACAAAACTAATTTCTGAGTAGCACACCTATAGTAAGAATTCTCAAACTTTAAGGATATGACCCACTGGAGAATCTTATTCCAGTGGAAGTTCTAATTTTAGCTGTCAAGGGTGGGGCCTGAGAATCTTCCTTTCTGAAGGAGTTCCCCTATGGTAAAGTTGCTTTTCCTGGAACCATATTTGTGGTGTCAAAGCCCTAAAAGACACACATGCAAGTATAATATAAAGACAAGTATAGTTAGATTAAATGGTTAGAAAAGGTAGTTTCTTCAGAAATCCCAACCTAAGGAAGTACCTGATGTCTATCTAGTACAATATTTTGCTACAAACTGGCTCTCAGTCATGGTGAGAAGGAAGCGCTTTTATTTCTCATTGTCATTTTTTTTTTTTTGGCAAAAGTAAGCTTTTTTCTCAAACCAGTGTTTTGTTTGGCTCTTAAAGCAATATTAAATAATGTAATAGAGATGTCTTTGGTAGAAAATGCAGAACAGATGCAAAAAAACCCTTAAAATAACTATTTATTATTATATTCTTGTTTCACATTTAAAAATAAAGACTTGTATCCTTAGTTCTATGTCTCTCATTTTTGTTTGTTTGTTTCTTTCTTTGTTTTTACAGATTTGTTTTCCTCTTCTACCTGGGTCTGGAAGAACTGCAGTCCCCACCTGATTCTCCCATTGAAGGATCCTTCAACAACCACAGAGAAAGCCCTGGTCTTTTCCTGAGCACTTCAGTGGATCTGAGATAAAAATCACTGACATTCCTTCAGATAATCTGATCCACTAGTACACTAAGGGATGATATATTCTTGATAATATCTGTAGGCAATATACAAACTGGCACTATACTACTGATTTACATACGTTAGCTTGTTTAATTCTTAAAACAACCCTGTGAGGTAAGTTCTAGTATTCCCATGTTAAAGATGGAGGAATTGTGGCACAGAGAAGATAGCTGACTTGTCCAAGTTCACATAGCAACATATGGTGCCAAGATCTTGGCCCAGGATGCCTTGCCCCAGGGTCCTTACTGCAAAGGGTGGAATGTGTGGAGAAATGGTGAGAAAAATGCTTTAGATCCAGATTGAGTCACTACACTTACTTAGAGGTCTATATTCTCCCCTCCTTGCCTCATTCAACAGAAAAGAAAACAAAAATGTCTTGTGGCCCAGCATCAAAAACAAAGGACATTCCTTATTTCAGGATGAACATTAAATAAGGGAAAAGTTTCACAAAGCCCTTGCATGCTAACCCAATAACATGGAAGCACAGTGAAGAAACAAGGTCTTCCCAATGAAGCACAGTGTACATGGTGCTCTGTACCTCATTGTGCCATTCTGGAACTTTCAGAGTGAGTGACTGAACATGCTTCACCTCATCCTTCTGACTTCTTCCTTCAGTACCTGATGTAACCTTGCTATTTGCCCCTAGGCCATCGTATAACATAGTACATGGAAATATTTACTCCCATCTCTTGTTCATTTATCTTCACTATTCAGATCTCTGCTCACATACTTCTTTTTCAGATGTTTTCCTGAATCTTCCTTGCTCATGTCATTTACACGATTTCATAGCTTCCTATAATTTTTGTTGGTATTTTGCATAATACTCATAATACTGTGAATAGAGATATTTATTTAAATATTAAGTGTTGGTTTTCCATTTTAAAAAATGGTAACCGAGATCTTCATTGTTGAGGACCATCTTGTGAGGGCCTCTCATTTTCCATGGAGGGTCTATGAGAGGTGATATCAGTAAGAGAAACCTCCAGACTCTAATTTCAATACTTCTGAGGCTCACCTGATACTCTGGTAGCCTCTTTTCTAATTCCAGTTACAGATACAGTGAATAAAATCTGAGGGCTCCCAATAATTTTGTGCCACCAGTATTTCTTCTCAACTGTACACATATCTCTTTCTGCCTTCACCTGGTTACTTTGACAGCTCCCTCTCAGTACTTCCACATGTGTGATGAGCTCATATACAAAGCAGTTCATGCCTATGGGGCACCCTCAACCAATGGGGCAGAGGTAGCAACCAATGGACAAGTGGTCTCCCTTTGTCTACCCACATGGACAACTCTGAAAAGATCTTTTCATCAAACTTTTATCTCAGGTATATTTTTGGGGAACCATGGCTAAGAAATATTCTCATGCTATTGAAAGCTGCTTCTTCAGCATAAACTTAAGCCTCGCCCTGGCGTTAGTCTTTTATTTATTTCCTTAAGAGTTTGGAGACCTGGGTGTCCACCATTTTGTCTTTTCATTGGTATAAAGTTTAGATTCACTTAAAACATATTATAGGAAATCAAAGTTTCTTACATTTCATTTATGTTTAAATATTTTATCTGTGAAGAGATTATTTTGGAAGAAGCATGTGGTACTTTGAAAACTTATCTGGTAGAAGAAGGACGTTTGGTCCTTTTGTGTCTATTTATCAATAATAATATGCTTCCTTGGTCATCTGATTATAGTGTTTTCTTCAGCCTTTTTACAACTCTATTAGGATGTTGACATTTGGGTTGATTTTTCAGGTAAGAAGGACAACTTATTGATTTAATTAAAAGGGAAACTAATCCAACACAAGTAAAAAAAAAATTATAACTTTGTGACCATGATAACCTACAGTTAATACATTTCAAAGTACTTATGGTAGATGTAATTCAGACTGCAGGTGAATTGATTATCTCTCTTACATATGACCAAATATTATTTCATATGTTTTTATTATTAATTGATGTGAACATGACCATTTTGATTTATTTCTTACAGAAATCCGATAAAATTGCTATACCACCTTCCTGAGCATTTGATGTAACTCAACTTTATTTTCCACTTCATGGAGGAATAATCACCATCTTTATTGACATGTCAAAGAAATTTTTTTAAAAGAAATTTCAAAAAATAATCTCTGTCAAAAAAAAGTTAAAAGAATTAATAGCATGTAAATGCCTAGGAATTCAAGGCTTTTATGAATTGTTCCACTCATGTCATTTGCTGTGACTACATGTAATAGTATGCATATGATGTATAGACTCCTTATCATAAGCCTTTAGCATATGGCAAGTATGTGGGCAGGGATAGTGAGTTCCTTCTGATTCTCAGTAGCTAGCAAAGAACATACTAAAATAGAGACATTACTGATAATTCTAGAAGGAATTAATTATTTTTTCTAATACTGTAGTGCTGGTATTCAGTAAAATGAATTAAACATGTTTGATGATATTTCTAGCTTTTTTAGTCCTTATGTAACTCTAAAAGTGACCAAAATTTCTAAACCTCATTGAAATCATCCTAAAAACCACAATATGGAAGGAAAGGGATTATGTAGATATCCTCCAATTGTCCTAAATAAAAACGAGCATCTTCTAGGTGTAATCCAAATGTTTGGATGCTCTGAAAAGTAAAATGAATGAAAAACTACCTCTTGTCCTTAGGAACTTACAGGCCATCCTGGGTGGTGTCAGACAGAAAACAATGTACAGAGGGATTGGTTAGACTTAATTTGGAGTAGCCTGGCCTAAAGCACACGGGAAAGTGAAATCCTCTCCCAATTACAGCAGAACTCTATTTTTTAACCCATCAAACAGTCAACTGACCACCATAAAACTAATTTTCCTCTGCCTTATCTCTCTACAGTTTTATGACAACTACATTTCCTTAAGCTTCTGAAAATTCTTTCCCACCCTGAACATCTACCACTACATCACATCAACTGCTACAAAGATGTCTCCAGTTTTTACAGTGCTTTGGTAGCTAAAAACTTTAAATTACAAAAAAATAATCACATTAAGCATTTGAATCAAACCTTCAGTAAACTGGGCTGGGTGAACTATACAGCTCAACACGGGATGATATATTAGGCTGTGCTGTGCCTTTCCAGTCTTTATTTGGTGTTTTTAACAAGCTTTATTTGGCATATTTAATATTTCCAGATCTTTCTTTGGTTTGGTGAGGACATCTGCATCTCCATTTTATGTCTATCTAGATGAGCCAAAGAATAGAAGCTCCTTATTAGAAGGACCTTCTTGGTCTTGTTCAAATCTATATCTCTACATCCCAGAAGAGCACTTTGGAGTAAGGAGAGTATTCAGTACCATCCCCTGAATAATAAAATACATTCAATGCTTCAACTACCTGTAGGTGGGGTGAAGGGGATCCTGGAGAATTTCTTCATCAAAGTTTTCAGTATTGAGATTTCAGAGAGAGTTTTATGGTATCCTAGAGTATCCAAGTTGGGTAGACCAAATGGGATAACCTTCTCATCATAATAATGGCTCACATGGTTCCCATAGGGTCACTGAGCCCAAGACAAGATACGTCAGAGGTTATTTAGAACAAACCTTACTATTTTTGATTCTTGATTTCTGTCTTTAATCTCCATCAATCAATTGTCTGATATATGGCCATTCCTGTGGCAGAGGAATCATTTTGCCAAAAGTTATGTCATGTCAGACAATCTTTTCTTATGCTAAGGTGAAATATGTTCCCCATACGATTTACTTTGTTGTCCTTTTGGTGACTCTTGGAATCATTAAAAAAAAAGTGACTGACCTCTTTATAGTGCAATAGTCCTTCAAATATTTGAACTCAAGGAAATTATTATTAGCTGCCCTAACTTACAGTTTTGTATTTCTTGAATCACACACTTGCCTTAGCTTTTGTGTGGAAATAAATCCTTATTTTTTTCCATTCCTAATAATCATAATTTCTGCTAAAGGAAGTTATTAATGGTAACATTCCGATGATAGTGTTTCTCACACTTGGATCAAGTTTCCTGTTATGAGTGAATTTTTTTGCCTCATCCATTTTTCTTCTGTAGTTGATAATACTTCTTATTATGTTTTATTATGTCTCTCTTATGGTTTTACCACAAATATTTTTTACTTGCTTAAAAATCATCATGTAATCCTGCCAATACTCTGCACTTTACTGGAGCCTTCTTCTCTTGACCTTGTCTTACTAAGCCAGGTTGTGGGGCTTCTATGCAGCTGCCATATTGAGGCTACTTTTTGCTGTCTTCCTGTTTGCCATACTCTGTTTTTCTTTTCTGCGTTAAACTGAACTCACCAGTAATGTCCTAAAAAAGGATTCCAATGAGCTAAGTTATCATGAACACATTATTGTGTTGCTATATTTTATTGATAATTTGACAAGACATAGGACTCTAGGTGAATGTCTTTTTTCTCTCAGGATTTGAAGGGAAGCTGCATCACATCTGGCTGCTATCTGTGCTATTGAATAGTCAAATGCTGTTCCCCTTAGTTACTTGGTATATGGCCTTATTTTTCCTCTTCTCTGTAATCTTATAGGCTTTTTTTCCTTTAAATCTCTGGTGTTCTAATATTTCAGCATGATATCCTCTGATGTGGGCATTTATTTTTTATTTGTTTTGCCTGGTGGATCTCTTCAACAATATACATTATCTCAGTTAATCCTCAAAATGAAAGTGGCTGTTATCATCTTCATCTTTCAGATGGGGAAAGGGAATTTTGAGTAAGCTGTGAGATGTCTCCAGGACCACACAGCAGAAATAGCAGAATGAATTCTGAAACCTGAACTTTAACTACACATCTACCTACTCTTCCCTCATACCATTCCTTCTGGCCAAGTTTTTGTCCCCCCTACTCTGACCTCCAATCGTGGGGTTTTCCTTATTTGCTTATAATTTCTGTGAACCATTTATTGTAACCACTATGTAATTCTGAGTCAGTAAAAATGAAAAGCCTTCTCTAATTTGACCAAATAGTTCTGGATGCCGACTATGCCATTAGTTGCATTATTAATTGCTCTCAACTTGATGTCATCTCCAAACCTGATAAATAAGGCATAATTCCCTTTCGATAAGAATTTTCCCTCCAATGACCATAAACCTGTCACTTTGGGATACTTTTGGTAAGATAATGTTAGAATAGCCTGTGTGGCTTAAAAACATGGGTCTTGGATTCAGACAGCCCCAAGTTGAGAAAGCAAACATAAAATGATTTCTTAACCTTTGAGAGATTCCTGATACGGAAAATTTATATGAAAACAAATTGATATAAGAAATGTAACAGGACTATTTAAGAAGTGGCTATTTAGAGTTTTGAAGGCAACTTCTGAGGTAGTTGGTAAGTATTCATAAAGGATATAAAATATAATTATGGTATATTTTGCATAGTATGGAGCAGAAAACAATCTTTCCCTCAAAATACTTGGAATACTGTGGAATGCAAAATATACATACACATTATTATTTTTTTTTAAGATTTTATTTATTTATTTATTCATGAAAGACACAGAGAGAGAGAGAGAGAGAGAGAGGCAGAGACACAGGCAGAAGGAGAAGCAGGCTCCATGCAGGAAACCCAACGTAGGACTCGATCCCGGGACTCAGGGATCACGCCCTGGGCTGAAGGTGGGTGCTAAACCACTGAGCCACCCAGGGATCCCTACATACACATTATTATATTAGTTATAATAATCCTCTTATAAAGGGATTAGATTTAATTTCTTTTTAGTTAAAGAATAGCATCTGTAATGTACTGAGCAGATGTCAATAATAACTTTCATTAGAGATAATTTATTTTAAGGAATTTTCAAGCTATATGAGATTAGAATATTTAACTCTTGGCTAACTATCAGGACTCATATTTGAGTTAAGGAAACTCATCTGAAGAAAAAAAAAAGGAAACTCATCTGTGTATATGTGTGAGGAGGTACGGTAAGTCTCATTCTGGATAGCATTGTATGTTTGATCTCACCTCACAGTGGTGTCACTGTGGCTTTAGGTAATTCTTGCATATTATCTCAGTGATGGGTTCTCATAATCTAAAATACATATGTGAGATGGTTATTTAGAACATTATTGATTTTGTGTGTGTGTGTTTGGAGAGAGAAAGTGACATTGATTTTTTTTTTCCCTGAAATATCTAGTTTCTACCTTACTGAGGAAGTTGTATTTGAAACATCATGTGATTCTTTCATTTTGATGTTAGATCCATGTGTTTGGATAATGTCTTGAGAGTTGGATCCGAACAAACAACTATGAAAATATTGGTTTAATAAATCTCTTATCAATTAATTAATGCTGGGTAATAATAAGAGGCTCCTGTTTGCTTAGAAGAGACTGGATAACTTTAAGTGGAGTCCAAGGAAAATTTATCACTGAGATTGCTATTGCTGATATTTATTAAAGAAACCAAGGCTAAGAGTCCAGTGGTCTCCATTGCCATTTGTTGATTGTCTTAACAATCATGCTTCTATAAATGTTCATAGTCCACTAAGTTTTCACCCTAGAAGTAATGGTAGCATTTTATTTTGGGGCAGAGACCTTTTCTTTCTTATCAGTTCGTCTTGACTAGATCTGTATTAACTGTGGATACATTAAACACCACAGGCAGAGGTGTGGGAGAAGCCCAATGCAGCCACTGATTCAGCACACCTGTTGTATATAACTTCCCCAATTAGTCAAACCTGCTCTATTGAGAACTACAGTTAGCTAATAAATTTGGTTTCCAAAAACTTTAAGAGAATCTGTCTCGGCAGAATAATAGTTGCTATCCCTTTTCTTATTTTTAATAATGATTCTCATTGCTGCCCATCTGCAGTTTATGTCTTGAGAGCGATCCAATTGGTGATAGTGTTGATTGGGTCCTAAGAGCCATGTATTCATGAACCTGAAATGAAGAAGAGCAGCCATCTGACAAAATGGTTCCTTGTTTTGTAAACATCAAAATAAAGCTTAAGCTAACTTAATGGTTTTCTGCTTACATATATGTAGTATTGCTTCTCATAATACAATCTGGAGGATTTTCACATATTCAAATAAAAAAAATTGCCGAAAGGTGAAGGGGAAACACTAATTATAGGGGCACAAAGTGAAGACAAAACAAACATCAAAGAAATGTTCATTCCAGGTTGAACTTGCAGCAGCAACTAAGAACTTAAACATATCTGAGAGCATTGCATGACAATTAAACCACTGTCACAGTGTGAGTTCTGATGTGAAACAACAAAGACTAACCCAATGAAAGGAAAATAAATCTATTTTTCTCTCTTTCTCCATCTATGTGTGTGTGTGTGTGTATTTACATATATGTATATACACAATATGTACAAATATTTCTATTTGTTACATATATTTGAAAATCTCTATATCCACAAAGAAAAGTCACAATCACTGTAAGGTTTAAAAACAGTAATCCCATGAAGTGAGAAATAAAATCTGTTCCATCTTCCTCCTACATGGCTTTTAAGCTTTCAGTTTGCAGGAAGTAACCTAGAAGCATTTAGATCAGGCAGTCTTTTATGCTTAGAAAGGCAAGCTCTGTGATGATATTGATTGATTTCAAGGGCATATTAGAGATGAAGCCAAGCCTCTGGAGAGAGGTTGCCATCACCTTGGCCTTGGGTCAGCGTTAGACCACTGACCTTTGAACCTAAAGACCTATCTACCAGATTCTGATATCTTCCATGCCACCCGAGCAAGTCAGCAGGGGACACACGTCGATGTGGCTCTTGCCAAATCAGAATTGACTGGCCAGTAGGAAGCCTGCGAGCAGCGGGAAATGTGGGTTAAAGTATGTCAATAATGTTTCAGAAGAACGATTTCTCCTAAGAATTGTAGCTGTTGGAATGTTTTGACATTTATTCGGTAGAGAAATGTAGCATGTTTTGTGAAGCACTTCAAGAGAGCTGCTGCTAACTGCTGTGGTATATTGATCTTTCTGTTAAATTGCATGGGCACACTTGGGAGATCATTGAGATTCAGGCAACAGGACAGAAAGGACCGGCTGCACCCGATGGTCACTAATGGTAATTGGTTTCGATCCTTGCACTTGAAGAAGCCATGATTTACTTGGTTCACTGATGAATTGTAGACACTAAATATTTTGAAAAGAAAAAAATACATTTTTTTTAACATTTGCAAGGCAGCACCTCCATTCTTGAATGTCTCATACATAATAAATTTGGCAATGTGGAAAATATACCAAGTTATATTGTTGAAAGTTCTAATTTTCTTGCTGCTGTTGCTACTCTATAAGTATACTATTTGTTTATTGGTTTGTTTCTCAACTTGCTCAAAGATGAATTTAAGGTAGTCTACTCTCTTTATGTGTTTTCACTTAAACTTTATTTTATAATTATAAATGAAATCTATCCTCCTTGTGATGGGAAAAGAAAGAGGACATAAGGGCATAAAGTAGAAACCACGTGACCTTTCCTTCATTTAGTCATGTACTTTCCCTCAGATTTTTTTATACTACAGAATTTTTTAACTTACTATAACACAAATGCTTTCACACATATACCAATAATTCATTATTTGAGTGATTACATGGTAAATAATAGTACGGTACTCATTTTCGACCAGTAGTTAGACTACTGCTAGGTATTTCATTTCAATTCTTTTGCTAGTTCAAAAATTCTGCAATATATTTCATAATGCATGTGTGTGTACTGTATATATAATCCATGTATTATATATATAACAGAATTGTTAGAGCTAGCAAAAAGAATTTTAAGATTACCCACGTATTCTAATATTCTGAGAACTGGTGCTGGTTTATCCTAAGTACATTCCCAAAAATGTAGTCATTTTAATCTTTTTTTTTTCATTTTAATCTTAATAAATATCACCACATTTTACTTTAAATAATTGTACCATTTTATATTTTTAGACCATTCTTTATTTTTTCCTATCCATGTTTATGATCCTAAGATAATACTAACTAAAATGACTTGAAAGGCTTCATTAATACTAATATAATTTGGGAATTCAAATATTAAATAAACATTAAAATTAATTGGAGAAAGAATGGAATCATAGCCTTTATAAATCAACGAAAGATCTTAAATTTCATTCATATTACATTATTCAGTTGACTTGCAATATCTTTCACATTCGTATTATGGGTTTCATAATAATTCTGTATAGGAAAAAAGTCCCCTATCATCTAAAGTACAGGTGAACTTTGATTTAGGGTCTATTTCTTTAACCCACAGTTGAATGAGAAAGAGATCTTCCTGATTAAAAGCATAGAAGAAGAAAGAGAACTGCCATTGGCTATTAGAATCAAAGACATTCTGCAATCTTGTGTTACATGGGAAACTCCACATATATTTCAATGAACCACATTCATGAGGAATACGTAGTCCTTAGTGGTCTCCATTGTGTTAAAATGTAAAATGTTCACTAGAGCCCCTTGGGAGGCTTTTGACCATGAAGGTAAATAACACCATCATTTCTTTGGAATCTCATTTTCTATTTCTGGTTAAAGATAATGTTCACCAGAGCCATCAGCAGGAACCACTGGAGACAGACTCTGTAACCACTGCCATTAGGGTACTGGCAATGAACTGGCCTTACAGATTCCTGACAAGTATTCCAATCTTCTTTTCTGGAGGGATCAGCACTAGTGGAGATAAGATTTTCCTTTCTGTCCATCCCATTCACAGGATCACATCCAACCTCAACAATAAATGTGCTAATTAATGCTAATTGCTCTAATGGGCACTAGTCTAGCAGGACCTAGCAGATACCACCAATTCACTCTGAGAGGATAAATTTTGTTGTAGGCTAGGAGTGCATGGGTTTCAGCAGTTTATTTCAAAGTCATAGAAAAATATACTTCCAAACTTCTCATAATTTCTAATGCTTGTTTCTTTGTGTTTTGAAAGAATGCTTAAAATAAAATAGTTTCTGCTTGATTTTCTAATTTCACCAATGGGGAAAAGTAGTTATCTCCCATGGCAATGGATTTGTGCAAAAGCAGTGTGAGACCAATTATGATGCTAGATTCAATTCCAAGTTTCCTCTGTTCCTAATATTTCACATTCAGTTCTTTCCAGCAATTTTCATATTCCCTGATATCTTCCACAGAATTATGTGTGCGTATTCCCCCTGTCGCTGGAGGTTTCCCAGCCTGTAGCTTACAGGTGATTTCTGAATCTTAGATACATAGAGAGAGACAGACACACATAGACACAGATATAATATACAGTTGACCCTTGAACAACACAGGTTTGAACTGCATGCGGGTCCACTTATATGGAGATATTTTCCGTAAACTCATTAGAGTACTATGACCATATTTTCCCTTCTTATAATGTTCTTAATCACTTTTGTGGATAAAGCTTCCTTTTTTTTTTTTTTTTAAAAAAAAGCTTCCTTTTTTTATAAAGCTTACTTTGTTGTAAGAATACAGTATATCATACACAAAGCATGCAAAATATTCATTAACCAACTGTTTATGTTATTGGTAAGACTTCTAATCAACAGTAGGCATTCATAGCTAAGTTTTGGGAGAGTCAAATGTTATACACAGATTTTTGACTGTGCAGGGATTCAGTGGTCCTAACTCCTGCCTTGTTCAAGGGTCAGCTGTAGATAGAGGTAGAGGTAGATCTAGCAGCTTGGGTAAGTGGTTGCCCTAACCCATGAAATAGAATCATGACCAGGTTCCTGGCCCTGCAGCTGAAGCTCCTAGCCTGAATCACATTCTATAAAGAGTTTGAAGGTTTCCCAAAGCTTAAGGATATTACCCACAAATCCTTCTTATTCCTATCATCATCATATTATAATTTTGAGTCTTTTTGCCTTTCCATATATACTTTAGAATCAGTTTTTTTTATTTCCACGCAGTAACTTGCTGAGATTTTGATTGGGATTCTGTTGAATCTATACATCAACTTGGGAAGAACTGACATTAACTTAACAATATTGAATCTGCATATACATGAACATGGAATATTTTTCCATTTATTTAGATCTTTGATTTCTTTCAACATCATCATATTCTACAATTGGCTCAGAAATGCTGTCTTGTGTGTGTGGAGAGTCCTTGAAAAAGCAGAAGTAACCATATTAACCAAAGAAATAGCTCTCAAATAAAATAGAAGCTATTTGTAGGAAAGAAATTGTTAAATTCTTTAAATTCACAATGAATATTCAGGGACCTGGTCAAAATTACACAGACATTCTCAGCACAGTACAATAGAAGTATTTTCTGTTATACAATTTAATAGGTCCACTATATAAGAATGTGAGTTTTTTAAAAAATTATTTAAATGATAAATATTTTTCTCACACTTCAAAGAATCATTCCTTCTCTAAGATGGATTGTGAACTACAGTTAGTTGGTGCTTTTCCAATTTAGACCTTTTTGTGTCAAAAGATGAGGGTGGTCAGTAGAGCCAGTATATGGATATGCTATTACACACACTTATGGCAATGTGATCTCTTGGAGAATTTGGTGAACCATGGTGGTGCTAAATTAAGGAAAGTGAATCAGTTCCTCCCAATTTCTTTTTGACTCTTTTAAAAACTTTCCTCTAAGATTAAAGATGCCATTTTTATAATGTTGAAACATTGGATCAAAACATGATATGATATAAGAAAAAATGTTAGGAGAAATAAAAATGGATTGATTATAATTTTAATGATGATGCATCCTTTTCAGCACCATTGATGTGGTCCCTAGCTCCATAGCATTTACAATTGATTACACACAGCTCCAACTTTTGAAATATTTACAAACGTTAGATAACAACAACCCCAGGAGATAATGTGGAAAGCAGAAAGCACACAGAAGATAGCCCAGGGCAATCACTGATTAGGTCAGATCTATGTGGTCTGTAGGCTTTACTGGAAATCCTTTGCTAAAATGTCTTCACACATGGTTTTGGGCTTTGGGATGAAGGAACTGCTCACCAAAGGAAGGTAAGGATTATTTGTTGCCATCAGAAACAGGAAATCCAATATTAAATGATACAAAGGTTATTATCTATCACACATGGAATTTACCAGAGCTGTTTGGCAGTTCTCATAGCAACAGATCCCATCTTTAGCTGCTCCAAGCTATGTTTCAGATAAAAGTTCATGTGATCACTTTAAAGGACTGTGTACTGCTAATCAAGAAATTTTGCTCCAGGCACCTTGTTTGTTTTTTACTTCAGGCTATTCAGCACAATCCAGAAAAGGCTGAATCCCATGGGTCTGCAGCTGAGCATGCTTCCATGGGCTTATGCATTTGTGTCAATAAGAGGCAGCAAGTGAGTCTGGGAGTTGATGTGGCTGTAGCCAACTATTGGTTAGAAAACCAATGGATAGAGAAAGATTTTACCCACTTACCAAACTAGATATTTGAATGTTGTTTCTGATATCATGTTAATGCATATACATATTCTGTACTCAAGTTCTCTGTTGGCTTATCTGTTTCTGGTATCTGATGAGAACAATTTCTCCAATGCAACACTGAGGGGGAAATAAAAACTTCAGTTGCTCCAATATTGGTAGATCTTCTAACCCAGAATTCTGCTCAAGTAATTAGGTCCAACAAGCTCTCAAGATTGCTATTATGAAAAATTCTTACAAATTTCCAACAATAATTAATGTGTTATTTTAAGCATCTCTATTTGTCCAGTACTGTGTGACATTCTTTATATTTATGTTGTTATTGAGGGAAGCATAATTTGCATTTTACTTAGGAGTGAACTGAGAACATCTAGATAGTAAGTAGTGAAACTCTGGATTCAAATATACACAATGCAAAATCAGTATCCCGTGTTAAGATGTGATTTATTTATTCACCAACAAATATTTATTGAGTGTGAACCATATGCTTGGTCCTGAGGATACAGTTATATCTTCATCTAAATAGAGCTTATATTCTAGAAGGGTAACAATGATTGTCAATCCCACTCTACAGGCACCTATTGAGACAATCAGGTCCTTGGAGTTGGAAAGCAGCCCCATCTGCACTCAGCTCAATGTCAACAAATCCACTCTGCCACCAGAAGACTTTTTCAGGCCACCAGCTCTCTCTCTCTTACCCAACTCCACCATTCTCAGGGTACATGTCAGTGAAGTGACTCTTTTCACAGTCCTGAATTGCATGGGATCTTTGAAGCTCCCCACAGGCCTACACACCCATTTGCTATGTCTACTTTAAGTCCCACAGAGAGAAGGTAATGTTTTTGACACAGGGTTGACTACCCTCACAGGCCACCAAATGGGAAATAGTCACAGCATTCTAGCTTCTGCATTGGGATTCTGTGATCCAGTATCATGGTCCCAACTTTGGGGAGAGGTTCGGGTATAAGGTTCCTTTTCTGAAATCCCACAACACCTTTTTTCTCTCTGCTACTTCCTCTCCCAGCCCAGTCAATCTAATCCTATTGCTGACAGAACTGTGGATGATTTCGACCTAAGTTTTGTTTAGGGACTAGATTGTTTACTAATCTAATCTTGTTTTTTTGTTTTTGTTTTTGTTTTGTTCTGAGCCAAGAGACTACAAAATTGAAATATTAGAAATATGTTCTGGTAGTCATATAATGTATTCCATATCTCTTCCTGGCATGTTGCATATTTGTATACAGCAGTACAATTTTCTTTCTAAAAAGTTTTGGGAGATCCCTGGGTGGCGCAGCGGTTTAGCGCCTGCCTTTGGCCAAGGGCGCGATCCTGGAGACCCGGGATCGAATCCCACGTCGGGCTCCCGGTGCATGGAGCCTGCTTCTCCCTTTGCCTGTGTTTCTGCCTCTCTCTCTCTCTCTATGTGACTATCAAAAATAAAACAAAAATTTTAAAAACTTTAAAAAGTTTTGGAATCTAGTGTATGGCCTTACTTAAAAGATTGTTGCATTCTTTTATTTTTTTATACTACTTTTAAATGGATTTTCTTTGTTGTATTTAATATTCATGGTTATATTTGGAATCTCACCATTTATACTGAGGGCTGATACACCATTGACACCCAGATAGGAACCGATGTATTAGTATAAACATTTACATATCTTCGTATTTTTACGTAAAGCAAAAAATGTATTTCATCTGCAAGCTTCTTAAGGAAGAGTATTATTAGAATTATTTTAAAGAGAAAAGCCTTCTAGAGAGAATTCTAATAACACGTATCGCAGGGCTACATTACCTACTTCTATGATCATCAAACTTTTCAAATGTAGGAGTTTGGTTCCACTATATCTTATCAAAATGCTGCAAAATCTCTGTTCAAAATTATTGCTTAGGGCAGCCCTGGTGACTCAGCGGGTTTGGCGCAGCCTCCAGCCCAGGGAGTGGTCCTGGAGACCCGGGATCGAGTCCCACGTCGGGCTCCTGGCATGGAGCCTGCTTCTCCCTCTGCCTGTGTCTCTGCCTCTTTCTCTTTCTCTGTGTCTCTATGAATAAATAAATAAAATGTTTAAAAAAATTTATTGCTTAGAGTTAACAAATGTAATTTGTGCTGTTGTCATTTAAGTCTGTATATCTTCCTTATCCATTAGTCATAAAAAAAGTTATCCTTGACACTGCAATAAAATTTTTTCCATTAATCTTAATGTCATAGAATATTTTCAAATATACGTATAGATTCTGTTACATGAGTCTGTTTACTTCTACTTTTGTTTACTTATTAAAGCTACATAATGCCTTCAAGATCAAAGATTATCATAGTTCAAAGATGTCTTGGGAAGTTTAATACCAAAACTAAAGTTGTTTTTTTTTTTTAATTTTTTACTTAACTTTAATTTAGATAACATGTACTGTTTATTAAATTCAGGGTAGAATCTAGTGATTCGTTAGTTTTAGATAACACCCCGTGCTCATTACATCAAGTGCCCTTTTAGTGCCCATCACACAAATACCCCAACCCCCACCCACAGTCCCCTCCAGCACCCTCAGTTTGTTTTCTATATTTAAGGGTCTCTTAATGGTTTGCCTCCCTTTCTGTTTTCTTTCTTTCATCTTTCTTTCTTTCTTTCTTTCTTTCTTTCTTTCTTTCTTTCTTCTTCTTTCTTTTTTATTTCCTTCCTCTTTCTTCTTTCTAATAAAGTATGTATTGTATTATAATATAGTCTAAAACTAACAACTTAGTTAAGGTTAGGATCTTAATTGTTCTCATTTGAAAAATAAGATTGTTAGGTTTAGATGTCTTCAAGGACTGAAGTTGTAACATTCTTTGTCACTATTATCTGCAGCCACTATGTTTGGGAGTGGTTACATAGCAATAGATAAATTACAGGACCTGGTAATACAACCCAGGAATATGGGGGAGTTTATGACTTAACCAAAGAGACAGTAAAATGCAAACATCCTTCAGATAAATTCCTGACTTTATCTGCACACTGAACTGATCTACCTGTACAGTTGTTCATAGATACTTATACTGATTTGACTTTTCTCTAAAGGAAAAAAAGATACTCTTTTAAAATTATTTTAGGGCAACCCGGGTGGCTCAGCTGTTTAGCACCACCACCTTCAGCCCAGGGCCTGATCCGGGAGACCCGGAATCGAGTCCCCAGTCGGGCTCCCTGCATGGAGTTTGCTTCTCCCTCTGCCTGTGTCTCTGCCTCTCTCTCTCTCTCTCTCTGTGTCTCTCATGAATAAATAAATAAAATCTTTAAAATGAAATAAATAAATAAGTAAATAAATAAATAAATAAATAGAATTATTTTAAACATTCTAGGATACCTGATAAATACCATCCTTAAAAACCTAAACATATAAAGTAATCACTAGTATACACATTAGCCCTGGGGAGAAAATAAATATGGGTGGGGAAGTGATGCTTTCCACATGCTATGATAAGATGTTCCAATTAAACATTCTCAGATGATTATGAATCTTGTTTGTTTTTAAGGTATAGCACACTGAGCATTATCTTTCCTCTAATTAAAATATTTTTAAGACTGTGATATATTTAAAACTGCCATTATCCTTTCAATTGCATGCCAGAGATTTTTTAAAGCAAAATTGGAAGTTTTCATTAATTTCCAGTAATTCAGTTTAAGTGTTAAGAATTATACAACATTATCACTAGAGCTCAAAATTAGAAGAAAATAAACTCCTTCTTTTAGTAATACTATCTACCTGTAAGAAAAAATAAATTTATTAATTTATATTCTACATAATAAATATATGTTCAAAATATTGAGGTTTAAATAAGGAGAGTATGGTGTAATTCACTTTTTAGAGGATCCATAAATGTGTATTTAATTAAGTCCAATAGTTGTATAAATTTTGCTTAGTCTTTTCTAATTAAATAAGACTTAGGTTTTTGATGACTGGTAGTAGGAAATGTATCCTCGCATGGGCTTAATAGCAGCCCCTTTCTGAACATGTGACATGTCCAAAGAGCATAAACTGTATCATTTTAATATTTGTATTTTCTGCCCAACATCACAGCTGGCATCCAATAGAAATGTAATAAATGTTCTCTAACAACATGGCTCATAACACCAATCATCTGAAAGTACTTAACCACACATGATGCAAGCATACCTATGCCAAATTTTATTTCTTTTAATTTTTATGATATTTTAAATAATATAAAACAAGAGAAACTACAAATTTAAAATTATAAAGTGACAAGCATTGAAAGGGCTCCTCATTCAAATATGAGGAGCCAAAGTAAAATCGTTTGCAATCAACAAGTCCTACACATTTCATTCATTTGATAGTGAATTACGGTGAAAATATATTTAAATATTTCAAGACGAGGGACGCCTGGGTGGCTCAGTGGTTGAGTGTCTGCCTTCAGCTCAGGTCCTGATCCCAGGATCCAGGATCGAGTCCCACATCAGGCTCCTTGCGGGTAGCATGCTTCTCCCTCTGCCTATATCTCTGCCTCTCTCTCTCTGTCTCTCATGAATAAATAAATAAAATATTTTTAAAAAATAACTCAATTAGTAGTGGCAAAAAAACATTATTAGAAAACCGCATCAATATTCCAGGTTAAGGAAATTGTTTCTTCCTTTATAAGATATTAACTCAAATTTTAGGTGCATAATATCACATTTGACTTTAGGTTTCTGATAAAATTATTTTACTTTATTTTTTAATGTTATTTTTAAAAATATTTTATTTATTTATTAGGGAGAGAGAGACAGTGTGAGCATGAGCCAGGAAAGGGGTGGAAAGAGGAAAGGGGCAAGCAGACTCCCTACTGATCATGGAGCTGGATGTGGGGGCTCAGTCCCAGGACCCTAAGATCATAACCTGACCTGAAGTCAGACACTTTACTGAGTGACCCAGGTGCCCCTTGGATAAAATTATTTTAAAAAAATGTATTATGTATACTTATAATTATAGTAAGTGATTATTGAAGGCAATTTGGAAAATGCATAATGACCAATGAAGAATTTAAACTTGTCTGTGTTCTTAACACCTAGTTAGAGATTGTGTCTAAGTGCAAATTATGACATTTTTTAGAGTTCAACATTATGGAAGTTTATTTCACTGTCATGTAGAGGTTCACTCCATGCTGTCAGGGAGCTAAGCTTTTCTCCGATGCTGAGCCACAAAAAACCTTGACTGCATGGTTCACTCCAACATGGTAACTTCCACATCCCAGATGGCAGAATGTGAAAGTAACAAAGACAGCAAATGATGAATGTGGGCTGTTTCTTAAAGAGTCTCAGAAATTGTGACTTAGTCATATTATCACACCTAATTACAAGCATCACTGGGACATGCAGCCTATATTCTGAATGGACACTGCCATGTATTTTTTGTAATAATGTGAGAAAGGCACTCAAGATTGTTAAGGGAAGACTAGCAATCTATGCCACACCCATGATGGCCTCAGTTAAAATATTAATGTTTTTATTTTTTATAAGATTTTTTTAAATTTTGATTTCAGTGTAGTTAACATACAGTGTTATATTAATTTCAGGTATATAATACAATAATGTAACAATTGTGTATATTTACTCAGTGCTCATCAAGGTAAGTACACTCTTAATCCCCTTCATCTATTTTACCCATCCCCCCTCCCCTCTGGTAACCATCTGTTTGTTCTCTGTAGTTAAGAGTCTGCTTTTTGTTTGTGTCTTTTTTCCCTTTATCTTTTTTCTTAAATTCCACATAAGTGTGAAATCATATGGTATTTATCTTTCTCTGACTTGTTTATTTCATTTAACATTATATTCCCCAGCTCCATCTATGTTGTTGTAAATGGCAAGATTTCATTCTTTTTAATGGCTGAATAATATTCCTGTGTGTGTGTGTGTGTGTGTGTGTGCATGCACACACACTGTATCTCCTTTATCCATTCATCTATCTATGGACACTTGAGCTGCTTCCATAAATTGGCTATTGAAATAATGCTGCACTAAATATAGGGGTGTGTATATCCCTTCAAATTAGTGTTTTAATATTCTTTGGGGAAATACCCAGTAGTGTGATTATTGGATGATAGGTATTTTTAATTTTTTGAAGAAATGTCATACTGTCCTTCACAGCAACTGCACCAGTTTGCATTTCCACCAACAGTGCATGAGAGAAGGGAAACAAAGCAAACAAAAACTACTGGGACTACATCAAAATAAAAAGCTTCTGCACAGCAAAGGCAGCAACCAACAAAACTAAAAGATTGCTACTAAATGGGAAAAGATATTTTCAAATGGCATACATTATAAAAAGGGTTAGTATCCAATATATATAAAGAATTTATATAACTCAACACACACACACAAAAAAACAGATAATCTAATTAAAACGGGCAGAAGACATGAACACACATTTCTTCAAAGAATCCATGCAGATGGCCAACAGACACATGAAAAGATGCTCATCATCACTCACCATCAGGGAAATGCAAATCAAAACTATAATGAGATATCACCCCACACCTGTCAGAAAGGCTAAAATAAAAAACTCAAGAAACAAATGTTGGCAAGGATGTGGAGAAAAAGGAATCCTGAATGTCTCTATTTTAATTTTTTTAAAGATTTTATTTATTTATTCATAGAGACAGAAAGAGAGAGAGAGAGGCAGAGACACAGGCAGAGAGAGAAGCAGGCTCCATGCAGGGAGCCCGACCTGGGACTCAATACGGGGTCTCCAGGATCAGGCCCTGGATTGAAGGCGGTGCTAAACCACTGAGCCACCCAGGCTGCCCCTCTATTTTAATTTTATTTCTATGCTTACATATGCATAGTTTTATGTAACACCAAGAGACATACTGAATTTATTCTTAAATTTAAGTTCATTGACTGATATTCTTCAATGATAAGCATTCCATTTTATGGATAGGCCTTAATTTATTTAAGTAAATTCCTAATGTTGAAAATTTAGCCTTTCTCAAAATTGTGTTCAAATAATAAATTTGTTGTAACAAACATTGTCTTACTGAAATGTTTTCATATCTGGTCATTCCCTTATAATTAATTATATTTTAATTATCAAGGAAACCTCTTTGGCATGAAAAGGAGTGCTTACATTAAACATATACTTTTTCAATCAGCTGTATGTAAAATCATTCAAATTATACCTTAAAAGTTGAAGTTGTAGGGGCACCTGGGTGGCTCAGTGGGTTGATCATCTATATTCGGTCATGATCACAGGGTCCTGGGATAAAGTTCTGTATCCATCCAGCTCCTGATCAGCAGGGAGTCTGCTTCTCCTTCTTCCTTGCCTCTCCCCCAATTCATGTTCTCTCTCTCTCAAATAAATAAATCTTTAAAAAAAATTGAGGTTGTGTTAAGCTTTTAAGCTAAGTTTAGAGATCATGTTATGTAAACCAATAACATTTTCAAATGTAGTAGTATTTGTAAATATAAAATCAATCCCAGGACACCTGGGTGGCTCAGCGGTTAAGCATCTGCCTTCAGCTCAGAGCATGATCCTGGAGTCCCTGGATCGAATCCCATATAGGGCTCCCTGCATGGAGCCTGCCTCTCCCTCTGCCTGTGTCTCTCTCTTATGAATAAATAAATAAAACTTTAAATATATACATATATATATATATATATATATAAAATCAGTCCCTTCTTCATTTTAATTAACTTTTGATTTACTTATACATTTAAAAATAAAATGTCCCTATTATTTAAAGAGAATTATCAGTTTCATTAACCAAGTTCTTTTAGACATTGTAAAATAAATTTCAAATCTATAATGGCAGAATTACATATCTAACATAATAACTCTTTGTAAGTACTTAACCTTCTTTAAAACTAATAAATTAATGTTTTAAGGATTTCATAAATCTTTTAAAAAAATTAAATAATGATTATACCCTCCCTTGTTACTATCATACTGCTTACTAAAAATATATATTTTTTTATATAACTTCCTGGGATTGTACATCTACTCTTACCACCATGAAAAATCAGTTACCGTTATCTGAAATGTGAATATTCAAATCATCAAAAGGCACTATATATATTTAAAACAGAACAAAACAAAACAAAAATCAAAGACTTTATTCATCCTGAGGTATATGTATAATGTTACTACAACATCCAGTGGATTTTTATTTTAGACCTGGCATTCATACTAGATATGGTGATTTCTTGCCATTTGGTATACGAATATATTCATTAGCAAAATGAAAACAGTGACATTGAAGTACTTTATTCTATCTATGATGTATATAATGTTACACTTTACTCACTACTTTTGTTCCGCTTTCACACACATATCTTAATCTCTTTTACACACTGAACTAAAACTGATATTCTAGGAGATAACAGTGACTCAAATAGGCAGATCAACGCCCCTAATGATTGTTATGTCCTAACCCTCAGGACCAAGCATATATTACCTTATATGGAGATGGGAGCTTTCAGATGTGATTAAAATTATGGATCTTGAGATAGGTACATTATCCTGGATTATCTTGGTGGACTCAGTCTAATCTCAACAGTCCCTAAGTTTGGAGAATTTTTCACACCTGTGGTCAGAAAAGAGAAATGTGATGATGAAAGGAGAATCATAGAGATGCAGTGTTGCTGGTTTTGAAGAGAGTGAGGGGATCCCTAGCCAAGGAATACAGGTGGCTTCTAGAAATTAGAAAAGGCAAAGAAAAAAATCCTCCTTGAGACCCTTTAGAAATACTTCCCTTCCAACACTTCACATGTAGCCTAGTGGGACAGATGTCATGTTTCTATCCTATACAACTGTAAGATAATAAGCTTGTGTTTCTTTAAGCCAGAATTTGTAAAAATTTGTTATAGTAGCAATTGAAAACTACACAGTGACCTCTATAGCACTAAACTCAATGGCTTAAGCCAGGTAAAATTCTTATGCTCCCATATATCATCACATGATTCCCTTATCTGAATTAATGATATTATAATCTCCCATTGGACTGTTTATCCTTCAATAGACTCCCAGTGGACAGAAATTAAATCTTGATTAAAGTTGTCTTCAGCACGGTGGACAGTACTCAAAAAGTTGAATTACTCTATTTTTCAAGTTTTCGTTCCCATCACCTTCTGCACCATTTGACCCAGTTAAACACTTGTTAATTAATTTAACTCCCACAAATATTTAAATGACTATTATACACAAATTTTAGTTGTTTAGGGAATGCAAATTGAGGTAAAACAACCTCTGCCTCCAAGGCATTTGTAAATCTAGTAGATAGATTGGGAGCTCAATAGCTAATTAAGTAAATTGATAGACTAGACCAGAAAATGTCTAATCAAGAATAACCATGCCAAAGAGGAGAAAAGGTATTGGGTGAAGGGAAACAAAGTTGTAAATAATGGAATCTGGAGACTATGAACATAATCTAATCACTGAGTTAATCTTGTTAGTTATCTCATATATAATTTCATACAATGGTGCTCCCTATTATATTTCTACACTGTCAGCTTGAGTCCCATCCCTTCCTCAGTGTACTTCCCCTACCCAGGTATGTGATAGCTCTAACAGTCTTTTCCTCTTCTCATGTGTCTAGCTTTCAGAAATATTTATTAATATTTTTCCTTAGTCTGAAATTATATTTGACTAAATTTTGTTTGGATGATTCCTATTCTTCTGTTCCCACTCCACATCCTTTAGTTCAAGTTATGAACTTCTGCCTAGATATTTTTTCCTTGACTTAATTCTGACTCGATAGCTGATTCCTTCATGGGACTGGGATTCTCTGTCTTTCTTTAATCATCCTTGATGAGCTGGTACTGAAAGAAATGCCTGGTTCCAATTACTCATGAAAAATCTTCCAGATGCAGACCACATGGATAGATACAATTCGACTTGTGGCTCAGGCCTATACTGTGCTTTTTAGCAATATTAAGATGCACTATTCAACACTTAGCCTGAAATTAATTGGAACAACTTTATTTTGTTTTCTCCCACTCCCCCCCCCCAAAAAAAAATGATTCTCAGCATATGCTACTGGAAAGTTTCCATGAACCTGTTGTTTCTCTGAGAAGTTTTTAGTCCCAGGTTCTAGCTGTTTCTTCTCCTTCTGTCCTGCTGCCAATAATATTACAAAGACTAACCAAACCCTACAGTCACAGTTAGTGGATAAATGGCCCTACATAACTAAGATCACTTTACTACTGATTCATTCATGGATTGCCTTGAAAAACAAGTGAAACCATTAGATTTAACCTTAATAATTATGGCTTTTATGATATATCCCCAGCCTATTTTCCCAATCTTCTCTCCTGTGTTACTTATATGTAAAATCTGCATTTATTCTAACCAAATCCTACTCTCTATTCTCTTCTAAGGATACTTTTGTTCTTTGTCCCCAGAATGTCCTTCTCAACCACTTCTGCCATTCTTTCTTGATGTGTTGTAATACCACTTAACTTTTATATCCTTTCCTGGAAGCTGCTTCATCCCTGTAGTTACCGATAAGCCCTATTTTGAATTCTTCCTATAATTCCTATACTACTTTCTGTAAAATTTATTAATTTATGATATATTAGTGTAGTTACCAATAAGCCCTATTTTGAATTCTTCCTATAATTTCTATACTACTTTATGTAAAATCTATTAATTTATGATATACTAGTGTATTATGTCTAATAATGAAGTTCTTCTATTCCAGATAGTCCAAATTACATTGTAAATTCTTTGGCTCTCAGAATAGAATAGAATAGAATAGAATAGAATAGAATAGAATAGAATAGTTTAGATTAAGTTTGGTTGTGGTGGAAAAATAAAAATAGCTTTGGCTTAAATGAAATGGCAATAGACTTGTCTTATACAAGTCCACAATTCATTGGCATTGAGTAAGTAATGCTCCATGAGTGCTGAGACCCACTGCCCTTCCATAAGTGCTTTTCATAGGTGACCTTTATTTGCAGTCTGACCTCATGATTTACCACAGTCAATCTAATTCCAACTAGGAAGACTGCATTTATCCAGCAGGAAATTAAAAGGAGACAATGACTTTTAAGGGAATGTATGTTTTTAAAAATATTTCCTAGAAGTTGAAAACATTATTTGCACACCTCCCACTGATACATGACTACTGTAACAGAGTCTGACTTAATTTTCTTACGTTTGCTATTCACATTTTTTAAGCCTCACTCCTCCCTCTTGCCTTTCATGGCAAGCTGATGAGAAAGCCTAAATGCTTTTCACCAATTCTGGTGGAAATTCAAGCCAAAAAAGCCTCTCCCATACATGAGAACCCTCACTCTAGCTCCACTGCCTAACCACCATAAAAAAGTCAAACTAGTATCCTTTTACCACCATTTCACTCAAGCCATTTTGGATCTGCTCTGGAGTCACTCTCCTCCCTCCTCTGCCCAGAAAACCCCACTATGTGAGTAATAATGCTTTTTGCACTCTTAGTGTGTGTAGATAAAAGCATCAGTTTTGCCATCGAAAGCATATTTGGGGTGGGATTTCATAATGTTTCTGCAACTACCCAGCAAGGAACACGGAAAAACATAAAATTTTTTGTGGGCCATTCTGCACTCAGCAAAAATCGGGTGGTTCCAATACCAGAGAAGATGGGGTAAAGCTGAACATGACAACTAACAGTTTATTTGGCATATCTTTACTTTGTATGCGATAAGACTCTGCATTGAGTAAATTTGCAGTACATACCCATTAAAATTATTGTATGCAACTATGTATTGTAATTATAGTTTTAATATGTATATAATGTGGTGGTTTGTATTAGATTTTTCTCGAGCTGAGCATAAAAGGACTACCAAGTTAAAATATTTTTACCCACACATACAAACATACACAATGATGCTTAAAATACCTTTTCTTACAGCTTAAAATAAAACTACCACAGAACAGACCAAAATGATTCACATTATGAGTCAAAGAGGCCCATTTCAGGAGGGCAGGAGGAGGCCAGGACTTTCTACATTATCTCATTCCCAGGATACATCACTGATAAACCTATTCACATTTTATAACTAAGGCAAGTTTTAATAAATATCTGCATTAGACATATTGCAACTTGGATGTGCTGTATGTATCAATTTAAAGGATAGTCTTAATTTATTATTCACCAAGCTTTTGAATCATGTTAACATCATTCAGTTTAAATATTAGTCTTTCTTTCATCTATCTTTTTTTGTCATCTAGAAGCCTTCTTTACAATCAGTAGGTGCTAACTTATTTCTTTAATTTTATTGGTTCCATTATTTCATACAATAATAACTTGTTTCCTTGATTCCAAAGTCATTAAAAAAATAACTTTGACATCTCTCAAACTAAGTTGTGTCTTAAAAGCAATAGCAAATAATCATTTCATTTGCAATGATTTTTTTCTCTCTGCTGGGACAAAAAATAATTAATGCGGTAATATCAGATATGTACTTTTGATTGCTTGAGATAATGCTATTCTTGGACAATCATCAATAATCAAAAGACTTTAAAAACAAGATGCTCTAGGCCATGGGAATTTCTCATTATGTAAAGAGAATCTCTGATAAAAATTTCCTCCTCACTGCTAGGCATCTCATTTCAATTGGTTGTTTAATGGTTCACAACCCAAGCAGAAATATATATAAGGAAATTACTGTAGTGGACAATTTACAATAACTGCTTTCTAATTTATTCTCAAATAATAAAACTATGGATGAGCTCCTATGTGCAAGAAAGGTCATCTGTACCTCTGAAATGAGTGAATCAAGGTACATTTTCAACTTTATTAGGCAGCAGAAGTAAAATCTAGTTCCACTGGTCTTTTGACCCTGATGAAATAATTTAAGACTTACAATTGCAAAGGTTTTATTTTGAGATAACATAGCAGATCATCTTTTCTGCCCCAAAACACATTGCCGGAGACACATAAAAAGCTCTAAAGATATATGCACCATTAAACAATAGATACATTTTTACTTAGGCTTAGTTTCAGCTACATGATATAGTAAATCCAACACTAGTGCCTTAAAATGACAAGGGTTTATTTTTGGGACTCATTTAGTGGCTCCACCGTCTTCTCAGTTCCCATGTTCCATATCTCCTTCTGCCTCCCAAACTTATCTATGGTTCTGATGTCATCTTCAGACTTGTTATTTCCTCGGTACAAGATGGTGTGTGATTCCACTAGACTACACTGTGACTGGGATGAGTATATGCTCCCTACCATCTTATCATAGCATCCAAATGATTCGGTTAAAAAACTTAATCTGATGAAATTATAAGAGGACATCATCTATGAGTCATTAATTTGACACTGATGGGGATGTCTTAGGTGGAAATTATGGATCATGCAGGTAGGAGGGTCTATTTCAAGAAGAAATTATATAAAATAAGACATAAAATATCCACCCTCATACTGCTATGTTTTATGGAATTCAGGTGGAAAATACATTAGAAGGCTTGGTAGTTGGACAAATATTACATAAGATCCATTTTATAATCTGGTTTAGAAAAATAGACTCTTCCCAAAAGGAAAGAAAGAATGCAAGCCTGGAGAAGAAAGTCATAGAGGATTAAAGAAAGGGAAGAATAGAGAGAAGAAAAACAGGTAGAGAAGGAGGGAAAAACAGAAACCCCAGCAGGTTAATAAATTCTGTCATCATGAAATAGCAATAAGGGTCTCCCCAAAATTAGGAAGAATTAACAATAATGATGAGGCTAACAACTAGGAAACGTGTCCCACGGAAAGAATAGTTTGCAAGTGTTTTTGATGAAAATTTATGAAATGCAAATGCCCAATCAGATGAACCATGGCTAGAATCATAATGTTTAAAAAAATCTGTGTTCCTATAAATGTACTGACTCTGTCTGAGGAAACTGCATGTTTAAGGAAAAGTGATTGTCTACATGGAGTCTAGGAAAAAAAGATGATCTAAAGAACAAACAATTGGCCATCTGTCTCCAGCCTTCTTCCTGGTATAGAATTCTCTGAGAAGCTGCAAAAAAGTCTCCAGTCAGCTCAAAAGTTCTATCTTTTATTGAAAATTAATAAAGTGGAATTACGATATATATCTGATATACAAAAAAAACATGTATTCTTAATACCTATGTTTATCATATTAAGGTTCTAATCTGGATGAATATTAGTTAGCCATCAAAACATTTTCCAAAAAAGAATACTAGATGTCTGAAAATGTTACATCAGTTGTGAAATCGCATTTGTAGTTCCTTAAAATAGGTTATATATCTTTTAAGCTCTTAGGAATGAATACACATATATATGGTTGGGTTAGGCTGAATAACTGCTTTTCTTTTATTTCAATACTGAGACCTTCTAAGCACACTGAAGTTAGTACCATATTGCTATTATCAGGAATTCTTTGATGTAAAATGCTATTGAAAGATTGAATATTATAGGAGCCAGAATTCAGAAATGCTATCTTAAAAATCGCTGCCATTGCAACATAATGCAGATGTATGTGTAAACTAATATCATGGGGTTCCTAAAGGCACTTGTGAAATAAATATAAAGGAATATCAATATACCATAGAATTGCCCTTGTTGACAGATTTATAATGGCAGAAAAATCAGACTTATCTAACGGATTGGTTTCCATGTCAATACTACATAAGAAATGAACTTTACAGTGAGATATTTAAAGCTATCATTGAAGATACTATACAATTAATGGAGACTGCCCTCCCATCCTTTTTTTACCCAAAGTAGCGAATGTCGACAAAAATTGAAGTATTTTATGTTTCATTCTAGAATATAACATTTTTTTTAAAAAGGCTATTTCTTCCCTATCCTCTTCTCTCTGATAATAGACATGCAGCAGCAGCATTTGAAAACTCTCCTATTGACTAGCTTAATTCCCTCTCTAGACCTCATTTCCTTATCTATATAAAGTAGATATTAACACTTAACTCATAGGGTTGTGTGAGAATTCAATTATAAGTGTTAATGTAATTTAAAAGATTAGCAGAATGTCTGGGACATCAGGATGTGCTTGATAAACGGTGGCTATTACTATATGTGTTTATGATTATTTCAGTTTTGTTATTTGAGTTACAAATCTCTTCCCAAGTCCAGAAAAATTCCGCTAAAACTTCATTTTTTCCACTAGCATCTTTAATGTCTGAAGTATTCACCAATAAAAAAAAATGATAGAATATTTCATTAGCATATTAGTTTTCTACTGCTGCTGTAGCAAAATCGCACAAGCTTAGTAACTTAACACAACACAAATTCATTCTCTTATAGTCCTGGAGGTCTAAAACCAAGGTGTCAGCTAGGTTGCATTGATCTCAAGGCTCCACTTCCTTATCTTCTCAGTGGTTAGAGACCACTTGCATTCTTTGATTCCAGACCCCCTGCTTGCATCCCTCCAACCTTTTCCTCCATCATCCCATCTCTTACTACTGACCCTGATCCTCCTGCTTCCCTCTATAAAGACTCTTGTGATTATATCTGTCTCACCCAGATAATGCAGGATAATCTCCTCATTTCAAGATTAATCACATCTCTGAAGTCATTTGCCACATAGAGCACATATTCACATGTTCTGGCGATTAGGCCATGGACACCCTAATACCCACATGGGGCATTTTTGAAGGGTCATAATTTGACCCACCTCAATATATATTATTTGTAATCTAATTCTACAAAAGATCAACAATAGTTTCTGTGAAATTTAAGTTCTATCATCCCCACCACATGCTACTCTCTGTCATAGGCTGGCCAAGGCTGTCCTTTTTCCCCATTATTTAATAAGTAAATCTCAAGAACAGAGAACTTACCAAACACTTGAAGGTTCACAGAATGTATTTGCCTGCCAACCATACCCTGTCACTTTCCAAGTGATGAATCTGTTAGTCTCCAGTCATCTTATGATACAGGTTTTTTTCAGATGGGTTTGACCCAATCAGATGAGCTCTTTAAAAGAATAACATTTTTTTTTTCTGGCTCATGAAAGGAGTAAAAGATTCATAGCATAAGGGAATTCAAAGTATGGTGGGTAGCTTTGAAGAGAAGAGACATTGAATGACAAGGAACGTGGGTAGCCTTAAGGAGCTGTGAATGGTCCTCAGCTATCAATCAGCAAGCAAATGAAAGAGATTCAGTTCTCCAGATGCAAGGAACTGAAATGGAGCTTGGCCAACAACATAAATGAGTTTGTCCATGAATTCTTTCTTGGAGCCCCTAGGGAGGAGACAAATTCAGCTGACACCTTGATTGTGGTCTTATGAGACCCTAAGCAGAGAACTATCTGGACCTACCCCCAAATTCTAACCCATGTAACTGTGAGCTAATAATTGATATTGTTTTATACTGTTTAATTTGTGGTGATTTGTTAGGCAGCAAGGGAAAACTAACAATTTTATTAAGTGTGGTAATACACATGGCAAACAGTTTCTTATGTTCTTCAGAGTTTTAGCCTGCTTGGTAAGGTAAGAACTATTTTGTCCAAATTAACAATAGGCCATAGAAGGAAGTATCTTGTTTGAGATTTTTGGGAATTGAGTCAAGGCTATAGTTTGAATTTCTAATTCTTATTTGAGCCTGATTTTCATATTTTATTCATTGTTGTATGAAGTATATGCTTGATATTTTATTACTTTTGTTTCTCATCACTTGGTGCTGTATTGAATCTATCCTGTCACATGATATCTAGAGCAAATGTCAAGTTCTTTATTTTCCAGCAGTTTTCAGTAATTAAAACTAGTCTCTTTAGTATAAAACTTAGATGTTATATTTAATTCAGAGCTGCTCCCCTGAAGTAGCTCTGGACTTGCAGGCTGGACTTGCAGTCTGAGGAACACAAGGCTAAAAGAGGGTGTGAAACTGTTACTTTTTCCTTCTTCCCTCTGCTTGATTTTGTATCCTCTACTGGTAAGGACTCTTTAATGGGGTAAATATGGGGCGCCAGGGTGGCTCAGTCAGTTAAGCATCTGACTCTTGGTTTCTGAGCAGGTCATGATCTAGGGTTGTGAGATTAAGCCCCATGTCAGGCTCCACACTCAGAGTAGAGTCTGCTTGGGATTTTTTTTCTCCCTCCACCTCGTGCTCACGTGTACTGTTCTCTCTTACAATCTCCCTGTCTAAAATAAATAAATAAATCTTTTTTAAAAAAAAATAAAGAGGTGGTTAGGAAAGCAACCCACTTTCTGAACTACCACAATCCTTTTTGCATTGGTTTTTGTTGGACCTTTATGCTAGTGATAACTTTTCATTAATTCCTTTGGGAGAAAGTGTCCAAAAGTAGAGTGGTATAGAGTGGGATCTCTGGAGAGCTCTGTCACAGCCTCCAATCACAGCGTCCCTTGGCTGGCCCTGTCAAATCCCCTCCCCATGACCTTCATCAGGACTTCCCTTCATTCAGTTTTGTTTCTGGGGGCCCTTGACTGGAGTCTTTTCTCTGGCATGTAGTATCGGCAAGGCTTCTCAAGGTAGGAACCTTTGCGATGTTCACAATAAACTAACACAATCTTGCCATATCCGGGACTGGGTCTGTAGCTGTAGACCTCTGGCATTGCTACCCTATGCTTTCCCTCACCATCTGCTTCTCCCTGATGAGTAGGCATAGGGGATGGTGAGCACATTTGTTGCTTAAGGTGACTTCCCAGAAGGGAATGCAAAGCGAACCACTGCTTCTTATAGTCATCCATCCATAGCTGATGTTCTGATTGTTCTCTCGTTTGCTCCTCAGTCCTCCCTACTTTTTAAATACAGATTGGGAGAGGTAACTAATAATGATAGGGGCATTTCTGCCACCTTATTGGCAAGGCAGTATCTGGCATATTATTGGTTGTTTGCCTTAGAGTATGGACCATGTGGTGGTATTTATTTTCAGCTGAGTGCTCCCAACTCCTAAGTCTGGGACAAACTGAACTAGGTATTTATTACATTACTTTGGGACATTCTGTTCTAGCTCAAACCATGGGAGAGGGAAAGAGAAGTGACTCACCTAAATGTCACATCAGAATTTGGGCTTAAACCATTAATCTTGGTTTCTAATTCTATTTCTTTTAAACTTGATGATAATAAATCAGTATTCAAGAAATATTAATATGATCACAATAGGATCTGCATTTCCATTGTTATCTGTGAGTGCTACATTATCTGAGATCTTTGGAAGTTTATTTTGATTTAAGTATTTGAATACGCAATAAAATTTGGGGATCAGAAAAAAGCAGACTTTGAAAGATGAAAAGAGATCATTACGTTTAATATGGCTGATTTTGAAGTACCCTGGCACGGTGAAAAAATACAAACTGATGGTGTGTTGGACAGTTGAATTTTGGAAGGAAAACAGTGAAATGAAGAACTCCAATTCCTAAATTATGTATAAATCTGGATGTAGTTGTACTCAGGTTCTTATCATGTCTTTATTTAAGTGACAAATTTGTAGGGAGCTGGCAAAGGAGGAAGATGGGGGAGAAATCCATGGCTTATGACAGGGCCTCCCTAGCTTGATTGTGAGACAAGAAACCTAACAAAAAAATAGGGGAACCCTCTGGAATTGACAACCAAGCTGAAGCCAAGTTGAAGTCTCTAGGGCTGTCAGAGTGGAAGGGGAAAGGTCAAGAGCACTGATAAAATTTGAGGTGTCCTGAAGGAAAGAATTATTAGTCCAAGATGGCACATAAATTATAGCCTCTTTCTGGCTGGGAGATGGTGAAAGTGCATGGGAAATATATCATTATTATATTTTATTTTTTGAGTGCTGTGCTGGCATTGGATTCTGGATCACATTAAGCAGGATGGATAAAAACACTACTGTAATCCAGTGCAGTAATGGATTGAGTTACACAGAGCAGCAAGAGGGTGAAAAATGATGCAGTCACCAACAGTAAATGAGATAATGCTCCCCTCTTATTTTTACACTATTTGTTTTCCTCAAAATAAATCTTTACAAAACCCTTATTCATTCATTAATTCAATAAAAATTTGTTGATTTGATCTTATGCAACTGTATGAGGCACTGGGAAAACAGATATAAGATTTATGTCATATCCTTACAGAAATAATAATTTAGAGAAGAAAAGGGATGTGAAAAAGTAGTAATTAACCAGTAATTAAAATTGCTATTAGATATTAATTTTAAAATAGTAATTAAAACATTACACACTAATCGTCAGAAGTGAACATCATATTTTCTTATAAGAGCAATATTGTTTTTTTTTTTTTTTTTTTCTGAAAAACAGCATTGCCCTTGACCATAGGTAATCATGGTTTCTGTATGTCAATTACATTACCTGGTCCAGAACCCAAGCCTGACCACTTAGACTCAAAACTTTTCTCATTGTGATCAAGGAAGAGGCTCAGCCCCTCCAGCTGGTGAACCTAGAGGCTAGACATCAAATGTTCCCATGAGTGGAAGGAACCAGGCTGCTTTAGGGGATTGTAAAGCCAGTCATTTGAGAGATACATAGGAAGACTGAAAGCTCCATTCTCTGGTCATTCCTGAGGTTCAGATATGCTCTCATCTTTGGTGCAACTGTTTTTTTAAAACAATATTTTTTTTTTTTACTAAGCTAAATCTAGTTTATTTTTTTAATCAACTATATCAAGAAAAAGATTGAATTTCTTTGAAGTTACTATTTAGACATGCATTTTTGAAATTGTCATATGTGGCATATGGGTAATAGAATCGTATGAAAGGAAATGAGACCATGGCTCACAGTTAAGTATAAGGATTCTTTTCCTAATGACCCAAGCAGCAATTTGTTTTGTTCCAGGTATAGAAAAACAACAGTTGATACTATTCCATCCATTCTGTAAAGGTGTTGTCTGGGATTCAGGGATTTAGTGTAGCAGAAAAACGGTAATCTTCAGGCACAGCGAGAAGTGGCAATGAAAACTAAGACAACCAAAGAAATCACACATGCCTTTCAAATGATTAAAAGACAGAAAATCAAAGAAAGAATGGAAAAAGGAAATGACTAGATGGCTCCAGATGGCAAAATTGAGATTTTAAAAGATGTACAAAGAGATGAGAATAAGTCATAAAAGCAAGGTCAAAGTAGAAGGGAGATGGAAATATCATCTTATTAAAGGATAGATCTTAGCTTTTGAGCCAAATATGAGCAGGGGTAGGAATGAAAGAAAAAAAAAAAAACTAACTAAGATGAAAAATTCAGCCTTAACATGGACTTAAAGAGAAGTGATGGAAGAAATTTGATAGGTATTTTGGAGATTATAGAAGCCTCAGTTCACAGAAGCTGAGGAACAATTTTCCTCGAAGATTTCAGTTGTAAGCTTTGAGATTCAGCATATTCAGAATGTTCTTCATTTCTAGATTTCTACTTCTTAGTTTTAAACTTATTCTTGAAGTCAGCAGTTGTAGTTTTGTATAAAATGCAGAATTTGAAACCAGAAAAGAACACTTTATAAATAGACTGCCCTTTGAAATATCACCTTGTCCTGGACACTAACACTTAATACTTTATTTCAATGAGAAGAGACATTAGCCTATGGTGTTGTCAAGCCCATGCTGTATAAAATGCAAAAAAAAAAAAAAAAAAAACGGTTGACAACAAATGACACATTGTTTGTAAATTTGAGCAAAACCCTTCTCTTTAGGAAAATCAGAACTGAGAAAGCAAGGTTTTTTGAATCATTTATACAATATTCTTAAACTGTGTTTACCAACAATGATGGAATATAATAAAAGTTTTAAAAGGATGATTATAAAAGCTATTGCTGATGACAATATAAAACCTGATTTCATATCAATGACTTAGTGCCTTTATTCAAATATTTAGGAGAATAGTTTGTTAGAAATAGATTGGCACTAAAGCTAACGAAATAAGATGTTCTTGACTCAGCATTATAGGAAACTTCTATGGTGATCAAGTTCTTACAACAGAAGAAAGCAAACTTTTTTCTTTAAAAGGCGAGATAACAAATATCTGTTGGTCATATTATCTGTCCCACAACTACTCGACTCTGCCATTTCAGTTCAAAAGCAAGCATAAATAATGTATAAACAAATGAGATGGCTGTGCACCAATATAACTTTATTGACAAGAAACAAGGGTGGGCTGTGTATGATCCATAAACCATAGCTTCCTGACCTCTGCTTTACAGGAAGCAAAGAGAAACATGACTTTTATAGTTATACTTTTCCCTATTTCTTCCAGTTGATTGTGCTTAATAAAAATACAAAATAAATGCCACAATGAGGCAGTAAGAAATGGACTGCACAAAAGAGAACTAAGTAATGTTGCCTAGTGTTCCAAACAATAAGGAAGAATGAGGAATTCATTTCAAATAGCACTCAGTTACTAAGTACTGAAATGTTTCTGAGATGTGCCTGGCATCCATGCAATCCTTAGTCCATTAGTAGGTGAGCAGATTGAGAATACAAGCAGGCTTGAGAATACAAATCGGAGGGTGACAATAATTTATCATCTCTTTTCTAACTGTTTGTATTTGGGGTTTAGGCCTTCTACCAGTTGGAGGATACCAAATGTATGAATCTAAACAGTACTCTTCTGTCTTATAGGTTTTATGGAAATGGGATGAGTTTACAATTAAATAGAGATTAGAAAATAGTAATCAAGGTACTTTATGAACTACTAGAACTGATTGTATTTTTAAGACCTTGAAAGAAATACTTTCTGTTTATAACTGAGATTTGACTGCATCCTACTCACTAATTTAAGGATTAGCTCCAATTAAAAAAAAGGGATAAGATGACTTTATTTTTTTCAAAAATGCTAATTAAAGCAATTAGTACTTTTTAATTAGAGCAGCTGGACTCTTTGTACAGTTACTCTTTTGGCAGAAACATAGGTAAACTATTGAGAATGTATTTATTGCATATTTAAACATGAAAACTGCTATAGTTGTACACCCAGAAAATTCGGAATTGGAACTAAACTCTTTAAAACACTTGCTAAAGAGAAACAAGATATGTACAAAAATTGACTACAACATAATTAATGATAACTCTCAAGAGCTGTAAACTAAAAAAAAATTAAAAACAATTAAAAAAAGAAATGTAAGCTAGGGTTATCAAAATGGCATATATATAGCATCCTGGTGGATTAAAGTTTGCAAGAGTGAAGTAGTAAAACTGGAATAGGGCCAAACAGAGAAGCAAGAGCAGGACCTGCTGTCAAGCCAGTAAGAAGTGTGAATGGAGGAGGACATTTGCCTTAGAGAAGTCAGCACGGAGATGAGTCCAAACAAGACACTTTAAGAGGACTGTCAAGACCAGCTCTTGTGTAAATAGGACAGAGGGTGAAAATTGTGGTGACCCAAATCCATCTTTCATGCCTTTTCATGCAACTATGGCATCTTTTTCGATAAACCTTCAGTATTTCCATCCACTAATTTATTCATTCACCTATAAACATTCATCAAGTTTTTTGTCAGTGACAGTTGTCATAGCTACCATGACTTGGAGACTACCAACCAAGACCAAACAGCAATACAGATGGACTAGTGTTCAGGGGAAGCACATCGGGGATCTCAGCTGGTAGATCAGTGGTGCTCATCCAAGTGCACCAGCAAATCTGGGCCTGACTGGAAGGATCTTTGTGTGTTGGATCACAGGGGAAGGAATTCATCATACAAGAAAGCTGTGGCACATTAAGAGAAGCCTATGATCAAGGGCCTAAAAACAAGGAAAGAGAGACTATTCCCAGAGCCTCTGTTCTCTGTTACAGCAAAGGATGCCACCTATCCTCACAGCTGAAGGCTAAACTGACAATAAGGAAAACATGTTTAAAACCTTTATGGAATACACTGATGGGAAATATTGAAGAAGAGTTAAAGAAAGAGAGAGATTCAATGTTCGTAGGTTAGAATTGTTAGCATCATGACGACGTCAATTCTTACTAACGTGATCTATAGATTCAATAAAATCTCAATGCAAAAATCCCAGCAAACTATTTCTAAATATCAACAAACTAATTTTAAAGTTTATTTGGAAAAGCCAGAGATCTAAAGGGGTCAACAAAACACAGAAGAAGAAGGAGAAGAAGAAGAAGAAGAAGAAGAAGAAGAAGAAGAAGAAGAAGAGGAGGAGGAGGAGGAGGAGGAGGAGGAGAAGGAGGAGGAAGAGGAGGAGAAGGAGGAGGAGGAGGAAGAGGAAGAGAAGGAGGAGGAGGAGGAGGAGGAGGAAGAGTAGGGAGGGGGAGGAGAGGAGGAGGGAAAGGATGAGGAGGAGGAGGAGGAAGAAGAACATGATTGCGGAACTAATACTACCGAACACCATGACATACTATAAAGTTATAGTAATAAAAACAGTGTAGTATTAGTGAAACAAAAAAAAATATGCAACAAAATAGGAGCCCAGAAATAAAGCCACACAAGTGCATTTGACAGCGTTATAACAGCAATTAAATGAAGTAAAAAATGGTATTTTCAACATATGCTGCTAAACTATTGGGCATTCATATCCACCCCCCCCAATTTCTGTTTAAATGAGCATTAGACATAGACCTTCTATCTTACACAAAATAGATAAATGTATGATGCAAAATTTAAAATTTCTAGAAAAAAATGTGACTTTGGGATTGATGATGATTTTTTAGATACAACATGAAAATCACAATATCTGGAAGAAAATCTGCTAAGTTGGACTTCATTAAAATTTAAAAATCTTGCTCTTTGAAAGATACATGAAAGAATGAAAACACAAGTCAGTGACTGAGAGAAAATATGTGGAAAATGCATATCTGATAAAGGACTTACATCTAAATTATACAAAGAATATTTAAAGTCAAAATAAGAAAACAAACATCCCAATTAAAAAATAAGCAAAAGATCTGATCTGAAAAGATCTGAAAAATAAGCAAGGAAAATATGAAGATGGCAAACAAACATATGGAAAAATGCTTGACATTATTTGTCATTATGGAACTGAAAATGAAAATAGCAATGAGATACTACTACACATCTATTAGAATATCTAAAATCCAAAAGAAAAAAAAAATAACAACACCAAATGCTGCCCAGGATGTGGAGCAATAGAAATTCTCATTCATTGCTAGTGGAAGTACAAAATAGTATAGTGACTTTGAAGACAATTTGGCAATTTCAAAAAGCTAAGCAGTCTTCCTATCCAATCTAGCAATTGCATTCTTTGTTATTTACCCAACTAAAGCTTATGTTATTTGAAAACTGACATTCATTCAAAAACCTGCATGGAAAATTCTATAACAATTCACTCATAATCTTCAAAAAATCTTGAAGCAACCAGGATCTCTTTCAGTATATAGTGGATAAACATACTATGGTACATCCGGACAATAGAATAATATTCAGTAATAAAAAGAAATGAGTTATGAGATCATGCAAAGATATGAATGGATGTTAAATGAATATAGCTAAATACAAAAAGCCAGTTTGAAAGGGTTATATAATAGGTGGCTTATTTTATGTGACATTCTGGAAAACATAAAACCACAGAGAGTAGGATCAGTGGTTGCCAGCAGTTTTAGAAATAGGGAGCATAGAGTTTTTTTCTTTTCTTTTCTTTCTTTCTTTCTTTCTTTCTTTCTTTCTTTCTTTCTTTCTTTCTTTCTTTCTTTTAAATGGATATACTACTGTAATGGTGGATACATGCAAGTTTGCATTTGATTAACCCATATTATTGTATAGCACAAAGAGTGAACCTCAATGCATACAAAACAATAATAATAATAATTCACTTAAGCATAAAAGGATCCCAGGATGAAAAAAAAAAAAAAAGGATCCCAGGATGAAATGCAGAATGTGACAATAAATACCATCTGATCATTTTTAAAGTATATGAAACATCTGTAAAACGCATAAAGAAAAAATACTTAGTATTAAGTTCTTACCAAAATGAACAGTTTGTAAAAATAAAGACAAAAAATGCACATAAGATCTATATTCTAGCTGATAAAGGTGTTTCTCACCAGACATGTGCATTAACAATTTTGAAACCTCTATAAACGCTTACTGGAACTGAACAGTTATGTAAATGGAGGATGGAAGGTCAAAACCAGTTTTCTTGCTGTGTGGAAGTTTAAAGATAAGAGAAACTAGAAGGTTAGAATGACCAAGGAGGTAAAGGATCAATGTTGGAGAGATCTGTATGAACTCATGTTTAGCTTAATATTGATACAGATGGCTACATATAGAAATATTTATAGTGTATAGACATGGGCTAGTATACACACAGATTTCCTTGTTCTGTCAGCTGAAAGATCTGTATGAACTCATGTTTAGCTTAATATTGATACAGATGGTTATGTATAGAAATATTTATAGTGTATATACATGAGCTAGGATACACACATAGACTTCCTTGCTCTGTCACCTAAAGCCAACAATACCAAAGTAGCAAGGAATATATCTAGTGCTCAGATTTTGATTTTTCCAATATAAAGAACCAAATTTCCTTGGAAAAATGGCCAACTGGACTGATTATAGGACTGAAACAGGAAACATATAAGATGATCTTGGGTCATCTTATCATGATAGAAACAACAAAACAACAAAAAATATCCATAATGATGGCTCAATGTCAAAGAGACACATGAACCAATGGAAAGAACCCCTATTAGCCATAAATTGAGCAGTTTGAATAACAAAATTAAATAGCATTGGATTACACCCAAAGTATGAAATATCCATGAATCAATATGGGGAAAACAAAGTAATTGAATGTATAAATAAATGGAAGAGAAGGAACAAATCTCCCACATAAAAGAATTTATTTTAAGGACGTGAAGCACAGCTCCCTACCCTATAAATGTGATCTTTGCATAGTGTCTTCCTTCAAAAAAGTAAAGTTTGGAAATGGAGTGGAAGGAAAATAATAACTACAGTGGAGAGATCTGACAAATTTGACCTCAGCCAGGTGATCAAGATTAATATTAACAGCAATATCATATTGATACTATGTATTCTTAATAGGATGTGATGAGAATGGCATTTTACTAATGTTTTCCTCCTAAAATTTCATAACCCCATTCTATCCATAAGAAAAATATCACACAAATCCCAGTGGAGGGGCATTCTACAAAATACCTGAGCACTACTCCTTAAAACTCTAGAAGTCTTTAAAAATGAGAGAAGTCAGTGACCTGGGTGGCTCAGATAAGTGACTGACTCTTGATTTCAGCTCAGGCCATGAGCTCAGGGTGGGATTGAGACCCATGAGGTGGGATTGTCCTGCTCCACATTCAGTGTGGAGCCTGCTTGAGATTCTCTCTCTTTGTGCCTCTGCCCCTCCCCCTTCTTACTCTCTCTATCTCTCAAAATAAATTAATTAATTAAAAAATAATTTTTAAAATGAGAGAAATCACAGCCAAGAAGTGTAAAGAGACATGGTAACTAAATGCCATGTGCTTTCCTAGATGGAATTCTGGAAAAGAAAAAGCATATTAGGTTAAAAAAAATAAGGAAATCTCAATAAATTATTAACATTAGTTTGTGATACAGTATTAATATTAATTCACCAATTGTGACAACTATATCATATTACCATAGGGTGTTAATAGTAGAGGAAAAAAATATAGGAATGGGATATAGGAAAACTACTATGTTTACAATGTTTCTCTAAATTTAAGCTAAATGATTATTAAAAATATACTCTAGGAGACTTGGATAATGTGAACTGGACTTCTTTGGGATTCCCAAGGCTTAATCCAGACAAAGACAAGTGCCAGTGGCTCTTGCAAAAGTGAGGCTCTGTGCTAGTCCCATCAGGTCCAGATAATTCCATGGTGGTGCTTATCAGGCATTATCATGCTGCAGGATGCAGAGAGGCACTCCATAGTAGAGAATTTCTGCAGTGTCAGGACAGGCAACGAGAAAGTTGTGAGCTCCATGAATAGCATAGAGAACAATATCCATGAGATGTGTGAGATAGCCCTGCATGACTCCAAACACTAGAATGTTGAGAAAGATAGTTTGAAATCTGCTCATCAATGAGCATGAAAAGGTAGAGGGCCAAAATGGAGAATATCTAGGTGTGACTGTTCCTGTGGCTCTATTTTGATGTCTAGGTGGGTGTGGATGTGTGAGCACAGAGATTCCCAAACATGAGGAAGAGTATACAATAGTGCTCAAGAAAGCAGTTCTGGAGTTAGACTTTATAGATTGGAAAACGAGCTTTACCATTTACCAAATGTGTGACCTGGTGAAAATAACTTCAACTTCAAGTACCTTCGTTTCCTCATCCACAAAATGAACGTAGAAAATAAGATTTCATACCTCATAAGGTATTTTCAGGTTTATGAAAGACTAGTTCATATGTTATAAGCTAGTAAGAATGCCTGTACATAGTAAACACTCAAATCTTAGGTAAGATTTTTACTCCTGTGCATCTCTGCTTCACAGGTTTATCCAAGTTTTCCATCGAGTACCTCTCCATTGTTCGCAGTATCTATACTGGTGTCTCCCTCAAAATAGAAACTTCTATTCCTCGACCCATTTCTTGAGAAAAATATGAGACTGTGTGGAGAATTGAATGAGGTGTTCAGGGTAGTATTGGAAGTGTATGGTGTCCCTCCATCATTTTTGAGACAAGTCAAAAATCTTTCATGTTATTTGGGAAATTATTGTCTGGTCAATTGTTCTCAATTTGTAATAATGAGTTTTGGACCAAGATTATGCAAACTAGTAAAATAATTTCTCACTCCCTTTCTCTCTGTAATTGTTTTCTAAGGTTTTATTTTTCTTTAGCAAACTTTAACTTGATATAAATCTAGATGTTATAAACTAGATAATTTTAGCAGCTGGGGCATAGCTACTTTGGGGTTTTCCCATGCCATATAATGCATTTTATTCTAGGCCTAGAATCATTTGACCTAAAGGCTGACTATAAAGTTATATCTCAGGGCACATTAAATATTTCTATCACTGTTAAAAATGAATACAACTTGACTGTCAGTCAAATATTAACTCTTTGCCTAGAAGCCACATAATAACCAAATTAATAAGTAATCTTCCAGTTCTGAACTTATTGAGAGTCCAGTCAAAAGATAAGACAGATTGTAATGGAGTATAAATCATTACTAATAAGGGCTACTTTGGAGAATGTGGCTTAGGTAAAAGAATAACAATGAGCTTCCTAGTAACCCCAGAAAAAGACAACCTTCATGTCCTCAGTCACAGGTAGTGCAAGACAATGAGTTCTTCCCCAAAGCAGGCAGAGCTTTTGTCTCTAACATGGATGGTGGGTAGCTGATCAGAGTGTACTCCCTACAATCAGGTAGATCATAAAGAGAAAAGAGGCGGCACCCCATATGCCCACATCATTTCTCAAAGTCATCATATCAAGTCACTTCACTGCAAGAGTTGTTGCTCATGCCCATGGTCATATTCTAGACCCATCAACACCCAGAACTGCTCAACCACGGATACCTTAAATTTGAATACCTACCTCCTCAGATCACTAATTCCATATTTTCAGATGTCTCACTGCAGACATGTCAGCCACTTGGTCCCTCCATTTCCCCTGGGTTACCAGCCCATTGATCTCACTCACTTCCCTACCATATCTGTACCACTTGGCTACTCACCCCAAACACATGCTCCTGAAAATTTTCATATCCCTTGTAATTTTAGGGGATGAATTGGCAGGATAGCTGTGGTCAGATCATGAAAGGCCAAACATGACACAAGGCATGACACTGTACAGTGTGGGCATTTGAGAAACATTTGCAGGTTTTGGTGTTGGGGAGTGACTTGCTCTCACTCATGCCATTGAATGGTAGAAGTTCAAAATAAAGTGTGAAAAAGCAGAATGTTAAAAGCTTTGGAAGTGGATGGGGGGCAAGCACATATATTGAGACAGAGATGAATTAGGCCTGAAAGGAAGCAATGGCCAGGGCAGTGTTGAAAAGAAGATAGGCATGAGACACTGCAAGATCAAGGGACTTAGAAGAGGAATGAACTGAAGAGTAGGAGGCATCAAAGGTGGTCTAAGAAAGTACTCAGCATGTGCAAAATCACATGAATATATGTTGAATGTAATATAGTATCTGTAATGAATATTTTAATAAGACTAAATTAACAGAAAACTCTCTGGGGGATGCCTGGGTGACTCAGTGGTTGATTGTCTGCCTTTGGCTCAGGACATGATCCCAGAGTTCCAGGATCAAGTCCTGCACCAGGCTCCTGCATGGAGACTGCTTCTCCCTCTGCCTATTTGTCTGCCTTATCTCTGTGTCTCTCATGAATAAATAAATAAAATCTTAAAAAAAAAGTCTCTGAAGATTATTGAGACTTCTTTGTCCACTATCAGAATTCTATACCGTTTATGTTGTAATAAAATGAAATTCATTTGACATATCTCTTCCTCTTCTCACCTTGGTATTTTCCTCATTGTTTCAATGTAAACAGTCATTTCATTCTCATGCACCACATACATTTAACTCATTTCTATTAAATGGACAAGAATTTGATGACATCACCTCCTAAGAAACTGCTCTGGATTATGCTCAGTTATAAAATTACTAATATATACTGACAACTTACAATGTACTTTGCTAGACATTATCTTATTTGTCAGAACAACTCTCTGAGATATCTATTCTTATATCCAATTTATGGATGTGTAAACTGAGAGTCTAAGGGGTAATTATGTTTGCTGAAATCCACATAGCTTATGGGCATGGGGTGGGATTCCAAATCAGGTTTTTTTGATTGTACTACCTGTATTGCTATAGATATTGGACTCTCTTCATCATGTGGTAGACTGTAAAATGAAGTATGCATTTGCCTCGCTCCCCCTTTACCATTGTTTTTATTGCTAATACCTGGATGCTATTGGGTAATTATTGCTTTAGAGAATTATTCCTGTTTTATGCAAAACAAATGAAACACAACAAAAAACAGGTAATAGTGTTTTATAAAACATGAAACTATGTCCCTGACTATAATTTAAATCTCATAAAGCCTGACTATATCTGAATCTTTTTAAAAATAAATATAATAGTTTAATCAAAGATGCAAGGTTGAAGGGTGCCTGGGTGGTTCAATCCATTAAGCCTCCAGCTCTTGATCTCATTCAGTCATGATTTCAGGGTCCTGGGATGGAGCCCCATGTGGAGCTTCCTGCTGAGCATAAAGTCTGCTTAAGGTTCTCTCTCTCCCTCTCCCTGTCCCCCAACCCCTTCCTCTAAAACAACACCCTCCCCCTAAAAAAAGATGCAAGGCTGACTCTTTCCTATGCTGCCTCACTCAACAGAGATTTAAGAAGAGCTGCTGTTAAAGTCCAAACTTCTTAATAATAATCCCAGGCCATTGTTCTGTTTTCTTTACTTACTCGTCTTCTTCTGAATTCATATTTTGTAATTATTCTGCTTTCCCTTACTAATGACTTCCAAATGTAGCTCATAGAATTCCTCATTGCCAGTGGCCTCCATATTCACCAAAATATATATAAGTACATCTGAATTTTCAATCTGATCACCATGCAAAAGTAAAGCTTTTTCAGAATAGGAACTCACATTCTCTTTTGGATCACAATATGTAGTCTTTAACTCTTTCACTTCTTATTCACACCAAACACAGTATTTGCTCTCCTCTTACATGTCGTGATATTTTTCCAGGAGAACTTCCTCTTACAAGCAGAATTGACTCCCTTGTCATTGATTTCAACAATTATTACCTGGAATCCACCATCCCTTTGTCTGCTTTGTCAGTTCTTTAGCACCTGACATTAATATGTTCTATTTAATTTCCCATACTACTGAAAGGAGTTGGAAAATATTCTAGAACCACACTGACTGAGTCTCAAAAAAACAGATGACTCTCATAGCATAGGTATGTAGAAATGTACATAAAAATTATAGATGAAGTTTAATACAAAGAAATTGAAGTTCCCATAAAGAAAAATCCAATTCAAAGGGTACAAATCAGCTGAGACACTGACTTATAAGGTTTTGGATTCTAATGGAACTGAAGGCTTAGCTTTTAATGGCCCTATGGGTTTAACTGCTGGAATTGCTTAAAATGTGCACTTTTAATGGACAGTATGCCCAAGAGGGCTCATTTCCATGGCTGGAAGCTGAGAGTTATCAACCAGGAGCTCAGCTATGGTTGACCAAAGCACCTACATCTGGTATCTGGATTCCTAGAGGGAGCATTCGAAGAGCAAATGTTCCAAGAGGAAGCACAAGGACCAAGCAGTCTAATTAATGGTGAGACACAGAACTGGCAAGGCACTCCTTCCAATGTACTTTATCAATTAAAGCAGTCACAAGCTCAGCCCAGATTTAAGTGGGTAGAGAAATGCACATCAGCTCTAGCTGGGAAGAGTGGCCATCATTATGTCGTGGGCATCATACTCACGGGATTCTAAGCCAAGCCTTATATTCTGCAACTTGTATGATTTATTCTCTTGAACACTTTTCCTAATCTGCTTACTAGAGTTGTCCTAACAATGAGAGGTAATATTTGCAAAGTGCTGCTCATATAGTAGACATTCAAGAAATGATAACTTCTAAACACTGACAAGTCCTTTAACTACAAGAATTTATTGTATGGACTTTGTGGGGCTCAGAAACATCTGAGTATGGTAAACTCTAAATTAGCATTTGAATGAAAGCATGAATAAGTTAAATCCCCAGTGCAGTAATCTTGTCTTACTTGTCTTTGCAGCATTCCAACAAAAATCTTCCTTCTATTATAGATTCTGTAAATATTTCCTTAATTGGATTGTTGAATTGAAAACTGGTTTTCTTTGTGCATTTAGCACTCACATTGACCAAAATACATGGAATTAAATGAACTAAATTTGAAAGATTTGCATATTTAGAGACGTTTTCTACTATGCATTAGTAGGCAACTTCTATGCATTAGTGCTGGGAGTAGAAAAATTTGGTTGAAGAAAAGGCAGAAAGATGAGCTTATTGATACATGATTTACAGCTGGTATCACTAAAAAAAGCGGTAGATTAAGATGTGTCTGAGGTTATCAAACAAAGGAATGATATAGTCCACTTAGAAATAAGGAAACCTTTTGTTCTAGCTCTTTTCATAAACACTGCACCACCAGGTTCTAAACTTTGTAGGGATTGCCTCTGAGGTCAGGTTAAGAATATTGGCAGTATAAGTGAAATGCAATAAATATTTCTGACAGTTTTCTTTTCGGATATCATTTTGATTCAGCAATAAAATTGCTGTAGAGGTGGCTCTCAATTTCATAGCATATAGGAGTGGGTTTTGTGCATTTAATCACTGTGGATAATTTTTAAAATTATGTATTCTCAGTAGCATTGTTGATATATAATGTGTCAGAGGTTTCAATGACTCTGTGCTTTGTTCTGAAGATAGTATTATTTAAAAAAAGAAATACTGTGTAAGAGAAGATTCTTACCTTTGCCACACCGGAGTTACATAATATTTTATAATCTCTTACAATGTAACAAATTTCATTTAGTTATTCCTAGTGCAAGTAATAATGCATTGATAAATCTATTAATTGCTTGTTTATTTCACTTCAGTTGTCAAAATAATAAATAGTAACTTTTAGTCCAGGAAAATTTCCAAGATTGGATATTGTAAAATTTGGCAGCTTTTCACAAAGATCTAATCCTCAGTAGAGGCTACGTGCATGCATAAAGGTTAATTAAAGCAATTTTTTCTATTTTATAACAATTGGAATAAAGGCGTCCAATTAAACAAAAAATAATCTGCATAATTATAAATCATATCTACTTATTCTATTGACTCATGTGTCTTTCTGTCAACATTATTCAAGTACTAGATATTGTAGATCATTACACAAATTCACCTAAATATTATGTTCATCTTTATGGTAGAGCTTAGCAGAAAAAATCATGTTACTTGAATAATATGTGATGAGGATCAAGACAGATGCATCACAAGAAATTTACTCTTGAAATCATATCCACCATGCATTTCTTAAGCAAGGAGAAAGTTCTGCAAGCATATCTAGGAAATTCTGACCATTGGCTTCAGTGGTCATATGAGAAATGAACAAGAGGGAGAAGGAAGAAGAAAGATTTCTTTTGTATTTAGTGATAGTATATTCTTGAAGCTATTGTAAATACTCTTCATATATTGCTTTTATCATTTGAAGGACTAAGTGAAATTTACAAAGCACAGTCTTCTAATAGTTAAAAACGTACAACTGTGTAATACCTCCCTAGTTTCCACCGAGAATTGAGAGACTGGAGTGTGTTTAGTAAAATAGGAATTATCTGGATTTGGGCAACAAAGTTGTAGCTGTGCCTTTTCAACTTGTGCAATTTCTATCCACATATGAGATGAGTGAGTGTTAATAATGTATAACAGAGACAGAGGCAGCTAGACTGTGGATTGCAAAGAGCTTACATTACATCCCATGTTACAGGGCCTTTCAGATTTCAGGTTTATCACGCGACAGCATTCACTTTGTACCATGTGGTAAGACAAGAAAGTCAGCAAGTCAGTGTGCTGACATTGCAGCAAAACATAATTTTAATTAGTTCACACAGAGGACACATTGAGGAAAAAGTGACATTTCATTGAGGAATATACTATTAAACACAACCTTCCTTGACCTGCCATTTATCAGGGTAAGAGCTGAAAACCATATGACTGGTTAAGACTTTCTCATTGTCCTTTAACCCAGGGGCATATGGCTCGTTTGCAGAAACATTTATTTTGGAAGATTTTCAGTTCTTTGACATCTAAGTCCTAAGAGTCTTCATATCACCATCTTAGAGAAGAAAACACTGATCTTTAATGAAATTAAAGGTAAATCATGCATATTTTGAAAAAAAAGTTGGTAGTCATTGGAAATAAAAGTAGATGCAACTTAATAATAGGTCATACAAAAAATGTTTAGTTTCTGTCTTAAGTTGTTATTTCAGGTAAGTAATTTGAATCCCTTTAATGTCCTCTGTCTAAAACTTAATAATACATTATTATTCTGAACTTGCTTAAAGGCTCTCTTGCAATTTATTTAGAACTTCTGTTCTACTTAGGCTTTAAGAGATTCACTCAGCTAGAAGCACTCTTGAGTACCTCCTCCCCTCATCTCCCATACTAAGTCCATCAAAAAATCTATTTCTACGATGTTCATTATTACTTGCTTCCCTCAGATATTGGTCAATTTGTTGATATGGATGCTTATTATGGCCTCAACACCCCAGCTTCACTCTTCCATTCTTTAAACCTTGTCCCTCATGCTTCCTGGAGTTGAATATTTTAAAGGCAAACATGAAAAAATATATGTTAACTAAGAAATATATAATGACTCTCCATTTTTTTTTAGGAATTGGACTTGAGGTACAAACTTTTTTAAGGGTGCCATTTTATTTTGAAATGTATTTTCCATCAATGTGCAACAAATTACCACACACATAGTCACTTAAAACAATACTAGCATTTGTGTAGATCAGAAGTGTGACATGTCATGGCAGGCTTATCTGTATAGAACACCACAAAGATGAAAGCTAAGTGTCAGGGAGGTAGGTGGTCATTATTTGGGAGCTCTAGAAAAAAGGAAATATACCTCCCAATTCATTCTTATTTTTAACAAAAACAAAAAACTCCTTGCAGTCATAGGACTGAAATTCCAATTTCCTGGCTATCACCTGGGGCCATACCCTACTTCTATAGGCTGTTTGCATCCTTTGAAACAGGAGATTTCTAGGGGCACCTGAGTGGCTCAGCAGTTGAACATCTGCCTTTGACCCAGGTCATGATCTCGGGGTCCTGGGATCAAGTCCCGCATGGGCTCCCCACAGGAAGCCTGCTTCTCCCTCTGCCTATGTCTCTGCCTCTCTCTGTGTCTCTCATGAATAAATAAATAAAATCTTAAAAAAAAAAAAAAAGAAAGAAACAACCAAAACAGGAGATTTCCAGGGGCAAGTCAAGTTCTTCTCCTGTTTTGTATTTCTTATTCCATTTCTGATATTTAGAACTGCTTAACACTCTCAAGTGATTAGTTCAGGACTACCTGGATAATCTCCTGATTTGAAACTCAACTGATTGGTACCTTAATTACATCTGCAAAATCCCCTCAAAGCAGCAATACTTGGAATAGCACTTGTTTGAAATAGTAGAAAGAAGGTGCATGTACACCAGGAGTCAGTAATCTTAGGAGCCACCTTAGAATTCTACCTCCCACACTGTCCTTCCATAAACTGGCCCCAATCTACATTTGAAAATTCACTCTCAGTGGTGCCTGAGTGGCTCAGTCAGTTAGGCATCCCACTCTTCATTTCAGTTGGGGTCATGATCTGAGGATCATGAGATCGAGCCTCACATCGGGCTCTATGCTTAGCAGAGGAGCCTGCTTGAGATTCTCTCCCTCCCCCTCCTGCTGACCCTCTGCCTACATGCATGCACTCTCTCTCTCTCTCTCTCTCTCTCTCAAATAAATAAATGAAAAATTTTTAAAAAGAAAAAAAAAAAGAAAATTCACCATCAGTTATTCACATCCCTAGGTCACTAGATCTCAAAGCATGTTCCCTGAACCTAAAGCATTGGCATAATCAGGGACTTGTTAGAAATTCAATTCTGAAGCTTACTTCAGACCTACTGCATCGGACAGTCTGGAATGGAGACCAAAGCCATGAGGTGATTTTGTTTTAAAGATTTTATTTATTTATTTATTTATTTATTTATTTATTTATTTATTCATTCATTCATTCATTCATGAGAGACACAGAGAGAGAGGTGGAGACACAGGCAGAGGTAGAAGTAGGCTCCCTGTAGGGAGCCCGATGTGGGACTCGATCCGAGGACCCCAGGATCATGACCTGAGCCAAAGGCAGATGCTCAACCACTGAGCCACCCAGGTGCCTCCATAAAGTAATTTTGAGACACCTTAACTTTAAGAATCACTTCCCTAGATCAGACTTGTGAGCCTTAGATGTATTACCCTAACATGCATTAGAATTACCACAGAATTGTTAAACACAGATTCCTCTGTCCCACCACCAAAACTGATTCAGCAGGACTGGGAAGGGGTCTGAGTATTTGGACTTCTGATGAGTTCTCTGGATGTGCTCCTGGTCCATGCCCCACACTCTGAATGGGACCATATTGGAAACTCAGAGAACTCTCAGTAAAAGCAACAACTTTCCCATGTCTTTGACATTATTCATTCCATTTTGTTCAATCTTGGATACTGTTTCATATCTTTGCACCCCGGATCCTACTTAGTCTTTATCACTCGTATCAAAAACCATCTTCCCCAGAAAAATAGGTGGACCCCTCCCATCCCTCTATTTCCCCAGGATTGTGTGTACACATCAGTAATAACACTCATGGTGTTGTAATTATTTAAATCTCACTCTTTTCCGATGCATTTTCTATCTCTGCTTTCCTAAGCTTGAACGCACTTAGCCTTCAAAATATTTGTTGAATTAATATATGTATGAATTAGTGCATGTCAGGCAAAAGAAAATTAATCTTATATGTATTCATGAAAAACATTTTTCTTGTATGTTGTTTATATTATCACAATATTTGAAAAATTAAATGTATAACAATACACCAGGGTTTGTGCAGCTTCATTAATAATAAACATAGCCAAATTTGTGGATGACTGAATGCTTGACTGGTTAGATAACCTAAAAACTGTCATTAGTAATCTTATGGCATGTGGCAACAAGGGCTCGAAATGCTATTGTAATTCTATTAAAATAAGAGACGCTAATGTTTGAATAACTAAAGTAGAAGAGAGATTATGTTGAAGGGCAACTTCTTAAGAATCATTACAAGTTAATTTACAAAGAGAACTACTGGAAAACTCCTCAATATCCCCCCCCCCTTCTAATTTCCATAAAATAAACTGGTATTTGAGTGGAAGGTGAATAGGGTCTGCAGCTCACATTCATGCAAATTCAAGTCAATTCATGACTTAGTTTAAAATGGCCTGCTGGCTCACAAGTGGTAACATTACCTTGAATTTTATAATTTCATTATGTGCAATGTCATTATGGTTTTCAAATCAAGCATTAGAATAGGCACAGGTTGCTGATAATATTATATACCTGGGCCTTCTAAGAACTAACAATGAAAATATTCCGTACTACTTTTAGACTTTTTTTTTAAGATTTTCCATTTATTTACCATAAGAGACACACACAGAGAGAGGCAGAGAAATAGGTAGAGGGAGAAGCAGGCCCCCTGCAGGGATCCTGATGTGGGACTGATCCCAAGACCCCAGGATCACGACCTGAGCCAAAGGCAGATGCTCAACCACGGAGCCACCCAGGTGCCCCCTTTTGGTCTTATTTTAATGCAAACTTACATTCATAATGAAATTAAGATTCATACTTTGTGGTAGATCTGTCATTCCTCAACCTTTAACAAGAGATCAAATACATATGGTCAAAACTGCTAGAAACATCTAAAAGCAGAGGCGTGGGTATTGGTAAATGTATACTCTTTCATCCACCCATTGATCCATTACACAATTTTGAGCAACTGCCTTCTGCTAGGTAGTGGGCACATAACAATGATTAACACATGGTGTTTGGAAGATTCCAGTCTGTGTAAAAGTTAATCAGTTAGTCATGGCAGCGTAGCAAACCAGGGTAGAACTTAGAGGCTTAAAAATAGCAGCCGTTTATTATTTCTTATGTGCCCTCAGGTCAGCTGGGTGGTCCTTCGTTTCCACCGTGTTTTTCCGTGCTACTAAAGTTGGCTGCACATCACATGGCTGGTCCTAGGCCCCATGTGTGATGTGTGGGATGGGACTCCCTGCCCACAATGGGAGAACCCAAGAACCGAACATTCGGTGCAGTCAAGCTACCACATCAATAAATGAGCCTGAGATAGGTAGTAGTGGAGGGCGGGGGACTGGGTGGTTTTCCAGGCAAAGCTCCCTACATGTTGTAAGGTAAGATGGCACACGTGAGTGTTTGATCATGTGACATGGCCAAAATGTAGAAAGTTACGCTGCAGGGTGTAGAGTGGGAATGGCAGAGGGAGAAAGGCTGTAAAGTTCCTTTAGGAGAGTTTGTGGGGGGGGGGTTGCTGTCTACCCTGCAGCAGGCAATGGGGAGTGATTGAAGAGCTGTGTGCTCTACAGAGCTATCTAGGGCAGCTCTAGGACTTAAAGTGTTGAATCGAGATGCATGGACGTGTCCAGGGCAATTTAAATATTCTGACAGGAGATGATAAGCTCCGGAATGTAGCCAACGGCCTTGTGGAAGAGCAGTGGGAATGCTGGGGATACATTTAGAAACTCCTCGTGGATTTTACAGCAGTTTCAAAGTCTTTATAGGGCTGGGAATCAGATAGATTGGGCTGAGTACTGAGTAAGAAGTAGAAATATTAAAGTGGAAACCACAGGCCTTCCATTTTGAAGGAAACAAGAATTTGGCAGGATAGCTGAGTGCCTTGACCTTTTCTCTAGCTTCTGCAAACTTATTTTTCTATATCTGCCCCACATGCGTGTCTGGGATATGTCTTGTCCTGGACAGCCTGAAAACATGCCTGAGTCCCCTTGCCTTGGCCTCCTTCCTCCCTCTCGGCCAGCATTCCCTCCTCGCACCCCCATCTAGAGTTAGTCTTTCTCCTGGGATGCACTTTTCAAATGCAGACCAGCAAGCCCAGAGCCCACGCCCAACCACACCCCTTACTGAGCTCTCATACTCTAGGCTCCTATACACCTGCCCTGATTATTTTAAGAACAAGTTTGAAACAACTGACAACCCCTGGGCCACAGAGCTCTCTGAAAGCATCGAACAACTAATCCTAAACCTGCTGATTCTGCCTCATTTTTGTTCCCTTGTGTGGAAACCACTACAAAGGCTTGCCCTTAGTCCCCCTGCCCCCATTCCTCTGACACCACACATGCATGACCAACCCAGGTGCTATGCTGTGTGGCCCCCGGCCTCTTAGGTTAGTGTGTTCCCCTCCTTTGGAGGGACTGTGACTAGTAAACTGACTTCTGAATGGCAATAATCTCCTGGTATCTTGACCTCAGTATACCTCAAATATTCTAATAATCTGCTATATTTTAAAACACCTGAATAAAATACAAACTTGAGGAAAGATTGTTCTCTTGCTTTTACTTTTAAAGTTTCAGCAGGAGCTGATGACCCTCCTGATGTCTGGTGACAAAGGAATTTCTGCCTTCCCTGAATCAGACAACCTTTTCAAATGGGTGGGGACCATCCACGGAGCAGCTGACACAGTATATGAAGACCTGAGGTATAAGCTCTCCCTGGAGTTCCCCAGTGGCTACCCTTACAGCACACCCACAGTGAAGTTCCTCACACCCTACTACCACCCCAGTGTGGACACCCAGGGTAACATCTGCCTGGACATCCTGAAGGACAAATGGTCTGCCCTGTATGATGTCAGGACCATTCTGCTGTCCATCCAGAGCCTGCTAGGAGAACCCAACATTGATAGTCTTTTTAACACACATGCTGCCGAGCTCTGGAAAAACCCCACAGCCTTTAAGAATTATCTGCCAGAAACCTACTCAAAGCAGGTCTCCAGCCAAGATCCCTGACCCTCCAGCCTACTCTCCTTGTGTTGTCTTTTTATTTTCTCCCTACATGGTCTGTCCTTCTCTTCATTTCTGTCTAGGACTCTGTATCTGAAGCTGTGGTGTCATTTTTGTTTTGTTTCTGTTTTTTTAAATTAAGTCTCTGTTTGAGCCCTTGTGATGAATATATTAAATAATACATTAGGTTTGTTTTTTTTTTAATACATTAGGTTTGTTCATACATTAGGTAGCATGAGTTCATGAAAAATCTTTTTTTTTTTTTTTTCAGTTCATGAAAAATCTTAAACGGAAAGGGAAAAGTTTGAAAGAGAGAAAATAGTTAATATTCAGAAAAAGGCAGTCGGGGAAAAAAAAAAAAAAAAAGGAACGGGCAAATTAACCTTGGCAAGGGAAGAGAGACCTGTCATAAAAAAAGAATTTTGAGGTAGAGTGGGCAAGTTTATTTAGTAACTTCAGGACTACTGACCTTCATTTTTCTGTGGAGCAGGAAGCGAAGACATCTGGTGTGCGTGTGGGAGGTGCCCGACCAAACTTGGAAGCACTGCAGAGGTGAACAGGAACAGAATGGGAGCTGCCAAGTGCATGGAGGGCTGTGAGTACTGGGGGCATGCTGGAGGTCTGATCGGATTATTCCGAGTTTGGTGGACCACAGGATTTTTGTGGGCCTAATGCTCTTTGAAAGCCCTTTGTAAAACTGATCCATATCATCACTGTGTGGCCGCTCTCTGCCTCAGTGAACCGGTCTGACTAATTGATGAGTAGGCATTCTTCTGTCTATAATGGAGTTAGCCAAGGGACAATGTATGTGTGAAGTCTCATTTTACCAATGGCAGACTTCCCAGTTGAGCGTATCAGAATAACTATTCAGAGCCCATGCACCCACTTTAAATTGAAAATGGCATTGTTAATGCACGTCTGGGATGTATTGAACTTTACAAATAAATAACCCAATAAGATACTGGCACAGATGAAGCACAAAGAAGCTGGGCTGCTGCCTTTCTAGAATATTCGTCTTCCGCTTACCTTCTACTTTCCAACAGTTTTTTGGTTTCCCTTCCCTCCCTCTGATAACTTTCATGGTTTCCTTGTCTGGCTGCTGTCCCTCAAGCTACCTGGTCTTCGACTGTCCCCAAGAGCTGTAGTTAGTGTTTGCTCTTCTGTGGCAGATTTTCTGATCTGGTTCAGTTGGGAAATAATTTTTCCTCCGGATTTCCATGTAGCTCTGCCTCCACCTCTTAAACAGTTACAGAGTGCTCTCTTGTATTTCCATTATTTGTTTCTACCTCTCTAGTCGGAATAAGGATGTAAGAGAAAGGACTGGATTGTGAGTCATGGAAATCACTGATGTTGAGTTCCCAGAAAGTGCTTTCCGACCTTCCATCTGAGTCTTGTTCCACCACAGTGAAGAGCACAGGACCTCACACACTGTATGAGCCTGGTTTATTTTGGAGGGAAGTATATTCCATAATAATAATAATACAATGTTTTCATATTTCCTTCTGGTGCTATCTTTACATTCACATGGCTTCTTTCATTTTTCCCTATGAGAAAAGTTTGGAATCCAGGTTTTAAAGTTTTATTTAAGGGCGCCTGGTTGGCTCAGTCAGTTAAGCTATGGTCATGATCTTGGGGTCCTGGGATTGAGCCTTGTGTCTGTTTCCCTGATCAGGGGGATGTCTGCTTTCCTCTCTCCCTCTGCCCCTCCCCCTGCCCCACTTGCTCTCTCTCTTTCTTTCTCTCTCTCTCTCACTATTTCAAACAAAATAAAATCTTAAAAAATAAAAAATAAAAATAAAGCTTTATTTAATTAATTTTATTCACGTATGACTTATAGCCTGCAGAAGTTTATCCATTTATGATTTGAAGACCTTTACCAAAAATATGCATCCACGTAAACATAGTCATAATCAAGATACAGAATCTTTCCATCATCTCTAAAAATGTTCTTTTTCTCCTCGGAATCACATGACCCCAACCATCCCAAGCCCAAGACAATCATTGATCTGCTATTTGTCACAGTAGATCAGTTTGAACTTTCTACGATTTTATACAAATGGAATTATATGGCATGTAGTCTTTTCTGCTTTCTTTCCTTTTCCCATATAATGATTTTGAATTGGTCTCTATTATTGTGTGTAACAGTTGTCCATTCTTATTTGTTCTTAAGTAATATTCTACCTGTAGAGTATTCTCAGCTTATTCATTCACTTGTTAGTAAACATTTTTAATGTATTTCAAGGTTTTGGCTGTGATGACTATGTTGTTATGAACATTGACCTGCAAGTATTTACATGGATTGAAGCATTTTTATATCTCCTGGACAAATATCTAAGAGTTGAATGACTGGACTGTATAGAAAGTATCTACTTATATTTTGCAAACACTTGCCAATAGTTCTCCAAAATAGTTATGCCATTCTATGTTCCTATCAGTAATATATGAGTGATTCATGTATTACTTGGTATTTTGGGTCTTTAAAAGTCTTAGCCATTCCAGTAGATATTTAGAGAAATCTCACTGTAAATTTGCATTGCCCTGATTCCTAATGGTATTTTCTTGTGCCCATTGGAATAGAATGGACATTTCTATATTTTACTTTGTAAAATCTTTCACCCATTTTAATACTGGTGGTTTTTAACCTTCTACTATTGAGTTATGAGAGCTATTTATATGCTCTGGATGCAGATTTTTTTGTTCAATATGTAGGCTAAACACATTTTCTCTCATCCCATTGCCTGACTTTTCCCTTTTCAATGGTGTCTTTCAAAAAGCAAAAATTATTAATTTTGATAAAATCAAATGTATTCTTTTTAATTCATGCTTTTTGAGCCCTATCTTGGAAATCATTTTATTCTTCAAGTTAGTAAGGGTTTCTCATTTCTATTAGAAGTTTTATAAATTTAACTTTTACATTTAGATCAATGGTGTATTTTGAATGAATATCTGTGTGTTATGTGAGGTAAGGGTCAATCTTCTCTTTTTCTTTTCTTATATGGCTATCCAGTTGTTTCAACATCATTTATTGAAAGGTCTTTCCTTTCCCCATTGAATTGCCTTGTCATCTTTATCAAGAATTAATTGACCATATATGAGTGTATCTGTTTCTGGAATCTCAATCTTGTTTCATTAATCTATATATCTATTTTCATGTGCAAATCACACTGTCTTAATTGCAGTAACCTTATAGTAATTCTTGAAATCAGGTAGTTTGTAAGTCTTTCAAATGTATTTTAATGACTTAGCTAATCTGGATCTTTTGCATTACCATATAAATTTTAGAATCAGCTCGTCAATTTCTATAAACTGCAGAGTGGTGGTTTGAATGTGACAGCCTTGACTCTATAGATGAATTTGGGGACAATAGAGATCTTTTAATAATGAATCTATCAATCCATAAACATGGTTTATTACTCCATTAATTTATGTCTTTTTTAATTTCTCTCAGCCATGTTCTATAGTTTTCAGTGCTAATACCTTGTGCATCATTTCTTATTCATTCTGAGTCTTTTTAGGATTGTTCACAAAATTGTAAATGTAATTGTTTTTAAGTTTAATTTTCCCAAGTGTTAGTTGTTAGTATATGAAACACACCTGATTTGTTATTATGTACTTCTTACTCTGCGTGCTTTCTCAAATTCTCTTGTTAGTTCTAAAGTCAAAATAAGACTATGTAAACAATCTTGTTCTCCACAAATAGAGATGGCTTTATTTCTCTTTTCTCACCTTTCCATCTTTCATTTCTTTTTCTTATTTTCTTGTACTAATTCATTCTTCAGTGAAGTATCAAGCAAAAGTAGTGAGAGTACACATTTTTGTCTGCTTTCCCAAACTTAAGGGGAGGTAACATTTCAACATGTCATCCCTGAACATGACGTTAGTTGCAGATTTTTCTTAGATGTTCTTTCTTAGGGGTCTCCTATTCTGGGTTTGATGAGGTTTTTTATTCATGAATTCATGTGGAACTTGTTAATTTTTTTTTACATCAATTAAAATGTTAATATGATTGTCCTCCATTTTTTAAATTTGGTGGATTCGTTAATTGTTTTAAAGTTAAACCATAACAAGTTACTCCAAAAATTAGCACTTACAAACAATGGACATTTATTATATCATCATTTTGTGGTCAGGAACCCAGGCACTGCTTTGGTAAGTGTTTTTGTCTCAAGATTTCTCATGAGGATTCAGTTGAACTACTATTTGGGGCTGTGTTTTCATATGAAGATATATTGCAAGATTTTCTTCCAGGTTCACTTACATGGCCTCTTTTCCTCATGGGCTATATTGTCGAAGCCTGTTTCTCACTGGCTGCTTTTACAGAGGACTGCCACAATATGACTGCTAGCTTCTCCAAAAGTGATTAGTCCCAGAGAAAGAGAGAACAGCAAGACAAAAACTGTAGATTTTCTAGTAACCTAATGTCAGAAGTTAGAAGTAAGTCACTAAATATAGCCCACACTCAAGAGATTGTAAGAACATGAATTTCAGAAGGCAAAAATCATTTGGAACCACCTCAAAGCCTGCCTACAACACTTAGATTCCTGGATTAAATCTTATTTAGCCATGGTAAATTATATACTGTATACATTGTTGTTGTTTTGATTAACAATTTGTTAAGGAATTTTACATCCCTGTTTATGAGGGACATTAGTCTCTAATTTTCTTATTTTGTAAAATCTTTGTCAGATTTTGGTACAACTTATGTCCACCTCATAAAATGAATTGGGAATTATACGTACCCCCTCTACTTGCTGAATGTTTTGTGTAAAATTGGTGTTTTGTGGATCTTAAACATTGTATAATACTTATTGGAAAACCTAGTTTTCTTCGTGAATAGGTTTGTAATTTAAAAAATAATAAATATAGTAGTATTGATGTTTTCTGTTTTATCTTTTGCCAGTTTTAGTAATTTACTTCTATGAGATACTTCAGCTCAATTATTTTCACCTGTTATCAGTTTATTTTCACAAAATGATTACTCTTTTAATATCTGCAGAATATGTGGTAATGTTGCCTCTTCATTTCTGAAAATGACAATTTGTGACTTTTGTCTTCAAGTTTTATCAGCTTAATTTATTTTTCAAATAACTAACTTTCAGTTCCTTTGCTAATTTCTATCGGTGCCCATTTTATACTTTACTGATTTATTTATTTTTTATCTTTTCTGTACTTTGGATTAATTCACTCCTTTTGTCACTAGCTTCTTAAGTTGAAGTTTGGCTCTTTGGTCCTAGATTTTTCTTCTTTCCCAATGCACACATCAAAATCTATAAATCTTCCCCATTAGACTGCTTTAGCTGCATCTCATTAACTTTGAAATGTTGTGTTTTCACTTTCATTCATTTCACGATATTTTCCAATTTCCCTTGTGATATCTTCTTCAACAGTTATATTACTTGGGGAATGCTATTTAATTTTCAAATACTAAAGTTTTTCTGAATATCTTATTTTCATCAATTTCTATTTTAATTTCCTTGTTATCAGAAAACATACTTAATGTAATCTTTTTTTTTAATTGAGTCTTGTTTATGACCTAGCATATGGTTTGTCTTTTTGAATGTATGAGTACTTAAAAAGGATGTGTACTTTATATAGGGTCCTATAGATATCATTTAGGTCAATGTTGTAAATAACGTACAAATTCTCTATGCCTTTGCTGTTATCTGCTGCTATGATTGCAAAAATCTGTCATTTTTTGTCTCATGTACACATTTATGACTGTTATATCTTCCTCATGAGTTGAGGCTTTTATGAAATCTCTTTTTATCTTTGGGAATATGCTTTGTCCCCAAGTGTACTTTATCTGACATCAATATTACCATTCTATCCTCCTTCTACTTACTATTTACACAGTACATCTTTTTCCATCCATTGATTTCTGATTATCTATTTCTTTATATTTTAAAGTGTATCTTTTATAAATAGTAGAGTGCTTGTTGGGCCTTCCTTTATATACCCATTCTGAAAATGTCTGTCTTTTAATTGGGGTGCATATACATTAACATCCAATGTAATTATGATGTTTTGTGTTAGATGTCTTATTAATTATTTGCTTTCTTATTGTCCACTCTGTCATTTGTTCCTCTTTTGTCCTCTGCTATATTGTTTTAGATTAGGTTTTGTTTGTTTGTTTTTAATTTCATCTTTATTCACTAGCCCTTGTCAGTATTGTCTAAGCTGATCTTTTTTTTTCTTTTAGGCACTTTGAAAAAGTCTTTACATTTCTTTGGCCTCCCATAGTTTCTGATAAAAAGTCTGCCATCTTTGAAATTATTTTTGCCTTTTAAAGAATATGTCATTTTTTCTCTGGAAACTTCCAAGATTTTCTCAAAACTTTTTCTTTATCTTTAATTTTCACTAGTTGACCAAAATATGAGGTTTTCTAAGTTTCTTCCATGTAGATTTGGTATTATCTATAGATCCTAAAGAACCCTAAAGAACTAATAGATTTGAGAATGGAGTGCAATAAAACATGCAGCTAAGATTTAATGAAAGATACAGCCTCTATACATGTCCTTTTCTCACAACTGCAATTACTTGATTTCGTTTGGTTTTCCACATCCCTACCCCACATGCCCCCAACATGCCAGAATATATATATATATATATATATATATATATATATATATACCCTATGCAAGGACACACACCTGTCCCACTGGTCAGGTACAATCCAGTTTTTAGCCAAGAGAGTTTTGAGACTTCCAAACCAGCACCTCTGGTCTCAGTAACCAGCTGTCCTTACTCCTGCTTATCGCTAACTCTGTGCCAGCTTTAACACATTTGGGTCCATCAATAACAAATGCTACTTAAATCATAGGCAGCATTTCATGCAAATTGGATTAACTTCTAAGACCATGAAATTTATTAAATATCTATGTAAGAAGTTTGGACTAAACACTTTTAATACTTAATCTTGTGTTCACAGAAAGGCAGTCAGTAGCTATAAGGTACTGAGAATTCATCAAAAGAAGATAGTGACACTTCAAAATCAATACACATAATGGGGTCCTTCTTCCAACTGAAATTAAATGCAGGAATAGTTTGTATGTTTACAGGGATTATACAGTCTTGGCTTTTTGAGGTGACAGCAGATGGTCCGATAAGAAGTGGCAGGACTAAGTGCACCAACCAGCATCTCATCTCAAGCTCTCTTAACCATGAAATCTATGAATTTATGCTTAACTGAGCACGGAGGGAAAAAAAATCATGTACAGTCTTAGGGCAAGTCAGGGTGACTGAATACCCTGTACTTCTCAAGAGTGATTAAATCTTAAATATCTTATCTATCTCACATTTTTAAAAAGAGTATGCATTTCTACTTTTCTTAAAATGTCACTCATCAAAAAATGTCACTTACACATGCTTGTACTGTTTCATTTAGTTTTAGATACTTTGTGACTTGGCTTAGATCCTTTTTATTTCTTATTTCCAAGCTTCAGATCCTTAGCCAAGCAAGCATCAGTGCTGACTTTATTTTCCAAATTTTATCATTCTTTAAATATCATTTGGGATTATTTCCAGTACTTCGTTGATTTTCATGTTTTCTCCTTTGTTTTTCACTCAGACTAGTGGTAGTGCATGTCCACATAGTTTTTAGTTTCAAATGTATTTTGGATGATTGAAACATAGAATCTGATATCAAATAATGATATATATTAGGGAAAGAAAGAAAAATAAAAGAATATTTACACAATAGACTTCTCAAAAAAGGCAAAAAAACATTTTAGAAGAAATATTCAGTTATCACCTATCAGATTAATAGATATTAATTCTTAATGGTGCTGGAAAAATAGCATTTTTAACTCATGTTTATCTTTCTAAATAAATGCAAATTATTTTTCAAAGCCAATAAACGGTCTGTCCTCCAAAGAAATTAATTCCCACCTCTTTGAAATCATTTAATTTAGGCCAACCCATTAGAAAAAAAAGATTTTTTTCAATCATTTTGTGTTAATGATTTAATTGACTATTGTTTTCTTTGTATAATTTAAACCAAGTTTATTGTTATTTCTGCTTTAGTATCAGGCCAAATATTGGGTGACACTGCTTAGACACTATACTCATTGGGTTTTATGGCAGAATACAGAGACTAAAGCTTTTAAATCAGGATGTTAATGATGGTTAATTTTTCAGGTATTGATTTTAGTAGGTGGAGGGAGTCAAAACTAAAGCCAATACACTGATAGGTTAAAGAGCTGTTCATCACTGGATATGGTGACCCCCCCCAAAAGTCCCTTTTCATTATGTGAAAAAATTACATAATCAGAAAAGGTAGAAATAAAAAGAAAGTCTCTTGAATAAATGCATTTCCTTTTATAAAACATTTAAAATAAATTAAGATGCTTTTAGCCCTTAGATATGTCCAATAGCCAATGCAATCTAACTTCAAAACTGTCCAAGATGATTTTACATTACTTATATTTAAGTCACTGGGATTGGCAGTGACTTTGAAGGAAAAGTCAAGAGCATGATTAATTTTATCTTGATTCCAGTCAACAACAAGCAGCAGTGTTTTCTAGAAGTGTTCAACCATGATCTCCTTGATCTGAATGCAGTTCTCTTCAGAAGCTCATTAGCAGCTGAATAACTGAAAACTTACTGATAAATCCTTTCAACTAAAGTAACTTTCCAGATCCAAGAAGTATTCCAAAACTCTTTCATATATATATATTTTTACAACAGGTAGTTGCTGTCATAAAATATGTTTCAATAATCAGAGAATGCTGGCTACCAATTCATATAATGAGGAATTGCTCATTTAGATGGATAGAAAGATAAGTAATAGAGTGAAAAAAGGGATAATGAATTACAGTGAACACTTGATTAATTCTCTTTGATTTGCTTTATTCTCCCCATTCCCACTGCCAAAATTCGATGATAGGCCCTCAAACACCACTTCTGAAATAAAGCCAGAGCTCCGGATGACCTGCCCTCATTGCTTCTTTTCTGGTCCTTCCTGTACTTCCAGATTATTCTTTATAAATCATAGTTAAAAATAATAACAACAATGATGCCTTTCCATTTCCTATATGAAAAAGTATCCTAAAATCATTAGTTTGATATTTATAGCCCCGGCTCCATTTCTTTCTTGTTTTATTTCCCATACCTCCCATCCCTGTGATTCACCCAAATAGATTCAGTGTTTCCCAAATACATTTCTGTGTCTTTATTCAAACGAATTCCCTGGTGGCTTGCAATATTTGTCTCCAGATCTTTGTAGACCAAGTCCTTAATTCAGCTGGAAAACAAAACAAAACAGAACAAAATCATTCTCCTCTGAAATCCCTTAGAACTTTACCTGACCATCTTTTTATTCAGTACTTATCACTTTCTGCCTCTTGTTATGTTAATTTAGGTGTTCAAGACCCAGGCATAGTACCTCGCATTTCCTATAGCACTTCCTGTGGGGCTTTGTGCATGATAAACTCTCAAAAACTAATTGGTGAGTGAATAAATAAACCAGTTGCCTAATTTGAAGACTTTCCCCCTAACTGTCCTTGGTCATAGTGGAAATTGTTAGTGAGAGCTTAAAGAACAATGAGGAAATTGGTACTGAAAATTGGAGGAAAAAAATAATCCCTGTGATGTAGTAGAGTTTGGCAACACTGTTGTTTGTGGCAATTAAGTCAATAGAAAATAGACTAGGGACCCTTGCACATTTGACTAAGGAGATTTTCAAGGAGACCGTTGAAATGGCCAAATTGCTTCTTTTGGCTGAATATGATAAAACATGGATAAGAGGGAGCAAAAATAAAGTGAATTTTCCATTTTTTAAGCAGAACGTAGAGGAAATATAAGGGAAGAAAGACTTCCTGAATTTAAAAATAAAACTCTTGGGGCACATGGGTGATTCAGTCAGCTAAGTATCTGACTCAATTTCAGCTCAGGTTGTGATCTCAGGGTCCTGATCTCTGCTTTCTGCTCAGTGGGGAGTCTGCTTCTCCCTCTCCCTCTGCCTCTCCCCACGGCTCATTCTCTCTCTCTTTCTCTCTTTCTCTAATAAATAGATTAATAAATTAAAAAAAATTTATTGAGACTTCAGTAAGTTATGCGTGCTTTCCTAGCAGAAATAGATTAGTAAGTGTGTGCCTCTTAGTTCCTCTCTACTAGAGGAAGAGACCTCTCTGAATCTTAATGGTCTGCTCTGTATCTCTTCAAACTAGACAAAATGCTTTTAAATATTTTAACTAAGCACTCTGATACTCAGCCCAAGACAGAGAAAAGCTTGGAAAGAAACATCCATGTCACTTTTGTGTAGTGGAGATGACTATAATTTGATACACAGAAAGGTAACAAAGTTTTTAAAGAAATTTTAACAGCCTGGTTTATAAAGAACAGACCCAGTTCCAAATGAAGAGACTTTTGGCCTCCCAATCTTCTATAAGTAGGATCAGACTGGAGAAAACTACATTGTTGTAAAGATAGGCCATTCTTAAAGAAAAGAAGAAATGACTCAAAGGATGAACCCAAGAGTCCAGAAAGTAGATGCCAAAAGCCATGGGGAACCACTCCCAGACACTTAGATTGAGCCCTAGAAAAGGATATGGCTATATATTTTTGGGTAACTTCCAATACTTGGTACCTCCTCTCTCCATTTAAAAAAAAATATATGACTGTTTATTGCAATTGTCCTATCTCTGATTCAGCAATTGTAAATTGCACAAGTGGGAGAGGTATGCAATTTGTCTTTCTCTGTAATTTGAGAATTCAGAGTGAGAACTATACTTGAGGAAATGGCCCCAAGAGCCTCATCCATACTGGACATCATTTAGTGAGTAAGAACTTGATTCTCAAGATTGAAGTAGTTGTCATAATGGTTGTAATTTGAATGTGTAAGGACTCTAAGTAGTTTGTAGCCCTATAAAGGACTAGCATAGCCTAAACATGAGCACATATATTTTGCTACCTCTCTGCTTGAGAAATGGAATCTATATATCCTCTCTCCCTTGGATCTAGGCCAGGTTTAATAACTTGGTTGACAAATAGATAGGGTGATCAACCCCAGGCTCAGGTTTACCTGGAATCATAGGAGTTCTTATAAAATGAAAAGCTCGGGATCCCTGGGTGGCGCAGCAGTTTAGCGCCTGCCTTTGGCCCAGGGCGCGATCCCAGAGACCCGGGATCGAGCCCCACGTCGGGCTCCCGGTGCACGGAGCCTGCTTCTCCCTCTGCCTGTGTCTCTGCCTCTCTTTCTCTCTCTCTCTCTCTCTCTCACTGTGTACCTATCATGAATAAATAAAATTAAAAAAATTAAAAAAAAAATAAAACGAAAAGCTCTAAAACTGTCAAAGTCCCAGACCAATAGGATGAATTTATCACTTTTCCAAAAGAATGTGGTAGAGATTTCATTATGGGATTTTCAAGGTTAGGTCTTAAGAAAGCTTGCAGCTTCCATCTAGGTCTCTGGAGACATTCTTCAAGGGGAATCTAGCTGCTCTTAAGGGAATCTAAGTCCTATAACCAGAATGTTGTGGGAAACTCAGGCCATGTGGAAAATGAGACATCCCATGGAGAAAACAAAGCCAAGCAGCAACAAGATGCCAGCCATGTAATCAAATGAGCTCTGTTGGACTTAGATACTCCACTTGTCACCCTCCCAGTGGACATCAAACTGCCCAGGTGAGCCCCTTCCCAAGTTCTTGATTCATAAAATCCAGCAAAATATAATTGCTGTTTTAGGTCACTAAATTGTATGGTAGTTTCTTATATACCAATAGACAAACAAAACTATCTCATTTATAAAAGCTGGACAGATCATGTACTTTGCCAGAGTATATACTGTAGTAGTAAAGGAATACACTCCTAAAGGCTAATTTTAAATAAAGGAATGAATTGATTGGATGGTTAGATGACTTTTTTTTATATTTATTGCTGAAAATCTGTCTCTGATATATCCTTATTATACTTTTTACCTTAAATACCAAACTGTAACTTTATCTTTGATGACTCAGCTTTTAATATAGACTTCAAGATTTAGATTGAGGTTATTTTTGAATATATGTATAATATAAATTTCCTTTTTATATGTTTCTTTTCATTTAAAAGTCAAATGTTCAAAAAAGCCTGAACTGTTTATGGTTACATTAGATTGAATTTGAGGTTTTAAAGGGGGTTTTTTTAGGCAACTCAAACCATTTGCAAGGATTGATATTTCATGATTTGTTATTTTTTAGAGATCCTCCAAAGACAACTTTATTTAAACACTTGAATAAAGCTCATTTTATCTTACAAATGTCATACAAGATCATCAGACCACTGAATTTCTGTATAAATCTGATACCCCATGTGATCATAATCATTTTATTTTGCTTGTATCTTAAAATATTTTGGTACTATATAATTTCATTCGCATTAATTATTGCTTATCAATTATACCATGAAATACTAAATAATAAGAAAATGGAAGAATGTTGGAATCTCTGAGAAAGATGATGCAATACTGAATAAATCATTATTTTTCTTTTCTTCTTTTTTATTTTTATTTTATTTTATTTTAAAGATTTTACTTATTTATTCATGAGACACACACACACACACAGAGGCAGAGACACAGGCAGAGGGAGAACCAGGCTCTATGCAGGGAGCCTGACGTGGGACTCTATCCTGGTTCTCCAGGATCAAGTCCTGGGCTGAAGGTGGCACTAAACCACTGAGCTACCTCTTCCTTTTTTTTTTTTTTTTTAAATTGTATGAGCTAAATTCCCATATGTCTTTCAAGAAGATATAAAAGGAGTCTGGAGGCACTATAACTGTATAGTCCATCATAGTCCATTCTTAGTTTTCATTGAGCAAAACTTAGAATTCAGAATTTTTCATTTTCTACACATGTCAAAAAATTACTAAATGAATATGTTTCCCAATTAGACAAATCAGAATATGAAAGTAAAGAGACAGAGAGCAGCACTCTAGACTTGTGATGATGATGCAGTTGGTTTTATACATGAAGTCCTAGACTCTGAATTCTCAGTTGACAATATCCTTGATAGAGTTCCTTAAACTCAAAAATAGATAAGAATACTGTATTTTTCTAAAGCAAAAAATGAATGAATTCTGATAGTCCCATCAAGTTGGCTATTTAATAAGAAAGATTTCATCATGTATTATTTTGCACAAGAACCTAGGTCATCTCATTTTTCTAAAAGGAAACTCAACAGTATATATTCTGATATTTGTGCTGAGCCAAAATTTACATATGCAAGGGGATTTGCCAAACTTACATTGTTTTCAAAATATCTACAATGTTATTTTTGCTATTCTTTATTATTTTGTAAATTATTGCAAATAAGATGACTTATATACTATTTTTTAAAAGCCAGTTAGATTTAATTGGCAAATGATGATTTCAGTATTTCCTTGTATACAAAGTGGTATGAAAGAATGTAAAGAAAGTTAAAGATAGAGGAAATTCTACAATCGTTTTTCTCTGATAAGTTTTCTGACTAAGAAAGTTGGAAGATTTTTCCTTTAGGAAAACTTGAATACCTACAATGAAGGAATACATGTTCTCTCTTAAAATAGCCCATTACCTATGTTGAAAAGGTGAAGCTCTTTTACACCACCAAATGATGTTGTACGTAAACATTCCTGTAATTGCCAGTAGAGAAAATCTGACTTGCCCTTAACTTCATGACTATTTTTAATTAAGTTTTTTATATTAATTTCAGTATAGTTAACCATACAGTGTTATATTACTTTTAGGTATATAGTCTGGTGATTCAACAATTCTATACATCATTACTCAGTGCTCATCATGATAGGTATACTCTAAATTCCCTTCACCTGTTTCACCCAGCCTGCTACCTACTTCCTCTCTGATATGACTTCATGACTATTGTTCAACACATATTACTTCAAAATTAGTATACATAATGAAACAAATTCTCCAGATGTATCTTGATCATTTAAGAATAAATGTGCTACAATGTCTGAGTATTGAAATTAGACTTTGTTAATAACTCTAAAATTACTACAACATTTTCATAGACTCATCACACTGTTGGCTTATATTAAACTTTTAATTAGCTTAAAAAGCAGATGTATTTTATATATGAATGCTTCCAAGACTGACTTATCCCTTCTTATACCTATACAATATTTTAATATAAAAGAAGGAACTTAGGATAACTGTATTAAATTCAAATGCATTGGTTTGCGCAAGTTTCCAGCCATTAATATCATCTTATAATTTGTGAGGGATAGAAATATGGTTTTCATGCCTGAGTCCTACTCTTAACTTCCATTCTTATCCCAGATTTCTTACAAAACTGGATAAATAACAGAGCAGAAAAATAAAATGATTAAGTAGTCATTAATCACCCAAATGAAAATATGTAATAAAGCTATTTTGGAGAATTAAACCTGGGCCTATGTTTTAAGTACGGCATCCTAAATTCCAACTGTAATCTACATCTTTGTACATGAATAATTGAGCTGACAGAATGATCACAGGGCCCATTCTACAAATCTTAAATTAAACTAAGATGTATTTTCTTTATCTTAGAGGTTTCTGGAGGCAAAAGAGAGGGTAAGAAGTAGCCTTTCACACAAACAGTGGAGATCAGGTGTATTTGGACATTTTGCACTTTCCACTCAAGTTTTCCTTATTTTTTTTCAAGTTTTCCTTAAACCATTAAATGATATTTAAAAGATATATATTTATTCATTTGAGAAAGAAAGAGAAAACATGGGCAGGGGGAGGGGTAGAGGGAGAGGGAGAAGCAGGCTTCCCACTGAGCAGGGAACCAGAGTCAGGGCTTCATCCCAGCATTCTGGGATCAGGACCTGAGCCACCCAGGCATCCCAAACCTTTACATGATCTTAAAAATAAAACCTATTAGCTTAAGATAATAGTAATAATTTTATAAGGTCCACTAACAAAGATCACAATTAAGAAATGGGCAGGAGAGCCACAGACAGAGTAAGTATTCACAGTACATATATTTGACAAAATTTCATTTTTAGAACATATGAAGTATCCCTACACATCTTTTTTTCTTTCCCTACACATCTTAAAAACAATCAACCCAATAAAAAATAAGCAAAATATCAGACATGAGATAGAAGATATATCCAACAGTACATGGTCAGTAGCAAAAGAAAAAGTGCTCAACACAATTAGTTAGCAGAGAACTAACTGTAAAACCACAATCAGATGCCATTAGTGTAGCTGAAATAAGACAGACAACACTAAATTCTAGCAAAGATTTAGAACAACAGGATGTTTGTGGAAGAATGAAAGGTAGACAAGGTCAGAGGACTATTTGGAAGATTTGTGTCTATTCATACAGTGACTTTCTGTTCAGAAATATAAAACAGAAAGTAAGCAAACAAAACCTTCTGAAATATACAACATGAATGAATCTCATAAAACATTGTTTAGCAAAAGCACTCAGACATATGCACAGCAATTACATATTGTGTGATTCCATTTGTATGGTGTCCAAGAGGATGCAGAATCTCTTTCTGATTTTGAAAGTCAGCAATGTTTCCATTAGATGCATCGGGGAATGGCAGAGATTGAATGATAGGCATTTGAGGAAAGTTCCTGGGTAATGCAAATGTTCTATTTCTTGTTTGGATGGTAGGAATATTCCTTTATTCAAGTCACCAACTTTACCAATTTTAACAATTCACTAAACTGAAAAGATCTGTGCATTTTATGTGAAGTAACCTTATTACAAATTTTTTTTTTTTTTTAAATTCATGCTGAGGGCGGCCGGGGTGGCTCAGCGGTTTAGCACCGCCTTCAGCCCAGGGCCTGATCCTGGAGACCCCGGATAGAGTCCCACGTCAGGTTCCCTACATGGAGCCTGCTTCTCCCTCTGCCTGCGTCTCTACCTCTCTCTGTGTGTGTCTGTGTGTGTGTGTGATTAATAAATAAAATCTTTTTAAAAAAATACATGCTGAAATAATCTTTCAACTCCCAAAATTTTTCAAATTTGCACTTCTGTGAAAAGGGTATTGCATTATTGTGTTGTTTACATGATTGTTGGGCTTATGTCCAAACAAAGCATATATGATTGCCATAGACGATATAACTCAGCATTATATGATGAAGCTGTGTATCATATTATTTTCCCATAGACTGGGGTCACACTAGCAGTGATGCTTGAATTAGCCAGCACTGACCTGCCTGCTGCGTGATTATTCCATGATCCCATCAAACCCAGTGATGAGTCCCTGGAACTGCTGAAAGTTTGTTACTTAAGCATGAAGTAAAGCTAACACAAGCTGAATAATTCTGAAAAATGCTCGATGTTAGTGTTACTATGATTTTAAAATATGAACTACCAAGAACTACTCAAACAGATCGGTGATTGATAATGTTGAGATTATTCTTTTTTTTTTCTTTATATTTATAAGAGACAAATGGGACAGGAATGAGCAGAAGGATGAGATGTTGCTGTGTTAACTTTCAATAACATGTAAAGCCATTCCCTCTAGTCCTACATATATTCTATTTGAGAAAAATCTTTCAAATTACTGTTGTATGAAAAGCTCTAAGTTCTCATTTACTGCTTTATCATATGTTCTTTACAAGAAATCCAGCCTTTTGATCAACATTATTCTTTTCTCACTTTGGACACATATTCTTTAAAGTTTAGACACACTGAAAAATCAGAAGCTTTCTTCCAAAATGCTAAATGGATTTTTAATACATCTTGGCCAATGGTTTGCATTTTAAAATTCAGATTTGTTTTCCTAAGGACCTGTTTTAATATTTAATTTGTATGTGTGTACTGCAGTTAAAAATACTTCTCCCTTTAATATTCCTGCATGCATATTTCTTTACTTTCCCAGAATCTTGCAAATGCCCATTCTTTATTCATCTCTCACCTGAAATTGTGGTCAGTTTGCCTTTAGAATACTCACTTAAAACATTCTTATCTCTCTGGAACAGTGTCTGATCACATTCCATAAGTCTCTTTTATCTTTGACCCTGATTAGCCCCTCGCAAATAATGGAGGAGGCCAAATCCTACCTTGGAAATCAGTGTAAAATGCACAAATTAGATTAGCAGCATTCTTGAACAAACTTAAGGAAACAAGCAGATTAGGGAAACAATGTGGAAGATGAGTGCAATGACCAATACGTGCAATGTGTGTTTCAGTGTAATTTCAATATTAATGAAAGACTTACCATAAATGTTATAATGGTTAATGATTGCTATTTTCATTCTAGAATTATCAAATTGGTTTATTACACAGAGAAGCCATCTAGATTTTTGAACAGATTGGGCTGTGTAGTATTCTTACTATCTGTTTTAGGAAAATCCATTTCCCTTGCATTCATACATGAAGAAATGAAAGGAGGGAAATGAAGAAAGGAAAAGGACTCAACGTCACTTGAACAAGTAATTGAAGTCAAAATTTGTATCCAACTCATTTAACTCCTGTAATAGCCCAATGAAAATGGCATAGTTGTCTATGTTTTATAGATAGAAATTGAAGTTTAGGCATAAATCTAAAACGACACAAGGTGGGGTGGTACAAAGCTGATGCCATTCTGATACCAAAAGCTTTGTTCTTGTCATTATGGAACTGTCCTTTCAAAGTAATTATTTTATTATTATTTTATTACCTAAAGAGAGTAATAGTCACTAGTTTACATCTAGTTACTAGTTTGCATCTAGTTATATCTAGTAACTAGTTTGATACTAGTTACTAGTTTACAACTAGTAAAACTTCATTTTTCTGGAGCTCTCAAGTAAATGAATGAAGTTAAATGACTAAATTTTTTAGATAGTAAGTAATGGGCCATACGATAATTTTCCATTAATTAGGATGGGAGGATATACCTACCTTCATAAAAATATCAACGAGATATACTTCAGAGTTTTCTCACAACTAAATGCAACAATTTGAAATGATGTTTTACCGCAAAAATAGTTATTCTATCAGGTATTACTATTATGTGTAAAAATATTTTCATTAAAGGCCCCATTTACACTACAGGGCACCATATGTTTGGTTCAGGGATCATTGTATTCTCCTGTTACAGTTGTCCTGTCATGGTATATCTGTTGGTTTCACTACTTCTTACCATGTACTCTACAATATGTACCACCCTCTTCTAAATTTATACATTGATATGATTTAAGATTGGGAATACAGGGATTCTAGTTATGAATGGATAAGTCACAGGAGCAAAAAGCATAGCATAGGGAAAATAGATGATGATATTGTAATAGCAATGTATGGAAAGAGATGGTAGCTTCACTTGTAGTGAACATAGAATAATGTATAAACTTGTGGAATCACTATGTTGTACCCCTGAAACCAATGTACCATAGTGTTTCAACCATATTCATGGTTATAAAACCAATCCATTATTCTTTGTTTTTTTTAATTAGAAATTAGAGAAATTTCAACTCTATCATTGCTAAAAATCTCAAAAACATATTTCTTACATTCAGCAGTGAAGATCTATCATGTTGTAAAAAATTAGCAGATGAGTCAACATACCACAAAATGGTTGAACAACATCATGTTACAAATAAATATTGAGAAAATACTCAATCTAATTGGTTTAGAAGCTTTAAATATAAATTAATATAATATGCTTTTCGAAATATTATTTTAGAATATATTTTTAAATGAACTCTTAAAAATTAATTCTTTTAGTTAAAAATAGTTATAATTCTACTTTAGATAGTCTCTATTTGAAGTTAGATGCCTGGCCACAAGCCATTTACACATATTAACACATAACCCACTGTGTTTAAGGTTCTCTGGAACTTTCTGTAAGGAAAAGGTCTTCTTACTGAAATTAAGGAGTTTATGGTTTGTGTAAAGTGTACAAGTAAGACAGATATGTGTTTAATAGGATCTAACTTCTCAACAAAATATTGATAAGAACCCAAAATTGGCAAGGTCTAATTTATGTATATACATTTTATCACAAAAAACTTTTCATTTACTTTAAATTTTATTAAAATATATTTATTTGTATTTATTCATTTCTTGTGTAAATATTTATAAATAAAATATATAACTATAATAAGTAACAATATATAATATCCATACAATATAGCCAAGACAAGAAAATTATGTTTACATATATATTTAACTATTAAGTGAAAGTTTTATTCAATAAGCATTTTTAAGTTACAGGAGGAAAAATAATATCATTTAGGAGTTCTAAAAATTCTTTAAAAATCAAATAGAATTCATCTTGGTTTTGAAAACTTTTTGAAATAAGATATTAGAGAAGAAATGTTATGAAAGGTATAGGGCAGAAATGTACAGATTTGGTCAATGGGATTAGGTGACAGTAGTAGATGGTTTTGCAGCAGTGGTGGATTCTTGTCAGGAAAAGACCAGTAATGATAATTTTAGAACCAAAATATATAGAGTCATCAGCAAGTGTCTAGTGTTGTTCTAAGTATTTAAACATATTACAACCAATTTAACTTTACAAATAGTATGGCATATTTATAACCAGTCCACAATTCATTGTTCTCAATTCTGAATGCCAGAAGTCCCTTCCTAATGGAAATGAGCAAATAGTCTTGAACTGACATACTGCTACTATATTCTTAATATATCTCACTTGACATGTTATGTGTTTTTATTTTATTTTATTTTATTTTATTTTATTTTATTTATTCTTATTTTGGGTCGGGGGCAGGCTGGGAGGGGCAGAGAGAGAATCTTAAGCAGGCTCCATACTTAGTGCAGAGCTGGACATGGATCTCATGACCCTGAGATCATGACCTGAGCTGAAGTCAAGATCAGCCTCTTAACGAACTGAGGCACTCAGGCACCCTGACGATATGCGTTTATTTAGGAATTATGATTTTTTTTCATTAGAATACAGTTCCAGATCCATCTAAGAATTATACATAATATAGGGTACACATACTATATTACTTTCAAATACATTTTCAAAATTCTCAATTCCAAAATTCATCTGGAGTTTCAGATAAGGAATAGAAGACCTGTGTGATGATCTCCATTTTATAGATATGGACACTAAGTTGCAACAGGACTAAGTAACTTGGCTAAAGTCACATAGATAATAAGGGCCAGACACTTGGTTTGGAGTAATATAGGCTGTTTCCAAAATCTGTGCTCCAAACCACTACACCACAGCTTTGAATACTTTAGAAGAATAGATTGAACCCAGATCGTGTTGTTTTATTTATTGTAAACTAACAAAGTCTGAAAAAAGTTAAGAATTCTCCTGAAAAACATTCTGAAAAAAACTTCGGGAAAATACTTTATTATATGTGTTTCCAAGAGAAGAGTCATGTAGAATTAGGTAAGAGGTATCTCGAAGGGAGTAAAATTTTGTGCCAGGAAAATTAATTTTAAGATTATAACAATTTGCATTTTTAAATCTACCAGAAAACAAATCGCTTTCAAAGAGATTTGGCTCATAGGAGGTGGATGGCATGGACAAATTCATATTACCATCGCCTATAAAGGATAAAATACGTTTCCCAGTGGTTTCCCGCTGTGCACAAAAATGACTTACGCTGTCAGTGGAACAGTGATTATACCCATTAGTGAAATATAAAAATTCAGCTCAATTAAATTACTGATGCTATTTTTTTCCTTTCCTACGAATATATTTTGACATTCAAGTACATCTTCATGAGCTAACAGAATTTGAAGCAGCTACAATTTATTCTGTTTCTAATTGTGGTTAAATGATTATGTGATTCATCAATAAACAGATAGCAAAGTTTCACAGTATATCTTCGTGTGCAGAGAGATTCTGACACCATGACGTGCAGTAATGCAGTGAAAGGAGGAAGCTGAATGCAGATTTGTTATTTCACAAATGCTTCCATAACTTAAAGCTTAATTTAATGTTTTGGATGAAAGCTGTTATCCTAGAAGAGTACAGAAAAATAAATTTGAAAACATAAATTGTAAGGGAATATAACATTTCATCTCACTCAAGGAGGAGCAATTATTAACAGCCACTTGGCAAGGGAAGACATGGAGAGTGAATTGCGAATGATTTTTAAATTATTTCACGTCCCCTCACTTACAATGTAATAATTGAATCAGAAGGGTTGATTATAATAACAGGTACTAAATCCTTATTAGTTTGTGAAATCTATTTTAGTGTATTTTCTTAGTGTATAGCTTAGATTAATATTTATTGGCTTGCATAAATATCCTGTGCATGGTTTTGTAAATGTGGCAGAGAAGTTTAAATAATTGTGCTACTTCTCTGTTATGTTGAGAACACACACACACCCACACACACCCCAATAAAAAGTCTACAATTACCCCAGTAATTTCATATGTAACCCAGATGGCTCTTCTAAAATAATTTTAGAAACAAATATTCAAGATTTATTCTCTTAATCTGTTACCAAATCCATGGTGAAAGTGAGATGGAATTGTAAAGTATAATTTTAACACCACTCTTGTTTTTGTTTTTTCTATATGCCCATATATTTGATTAATAAACTTTTTGTTTTAGAAGCATTTTAGATTTACAGAGAGATTTACTACTTTAAGAAGATAGTGTGGAGTCCCCAAATACGACACACCTTCCCCTATTAAAAACCATACAATAGCATGATACATTAGTCTCAATTAAGAAACCAATATTATTACATCATTAACTAAAGTCCAAATTTTATTCAGATGTTTTTAGTTTTTACCTAATATTTTTTCTCTTCAAAGATCCCATTCTTGTTACATTACATTAGGTCACCATGTGTCCTTAGGCTCCTATTGGTTGTGCCATTTTCTCAGACTTCCTTCCCTTCTGAAAACCTTGAGGGTTTTGGGGATTGTTGGCAATATATTTTGTTGAGTCTCTCAATTGAGGGTTGATTCATGTTTTCTCAGAAGTGGACTGTGGCTATGGGCTTTTAGGAGGATGACCGCAGAGGTAAAGTATCATCCAGCGTACATGCTGTCAACATTTCTTATCAGAGTTGAAGTTAATCTTGATCTGACTCTGCTGTAGTTTAATTTGTCAAAATCCTCTACTTTAAAATTACTGTTTTTCCCCTTTCCATTCTGTCCACTTGCAAAGGCAAAGAAAATATAAGCAGCCCAACCTTTCATGCAGGGCAGAGTTAAGTTCATCAACTTAAGGGTGGGGGGAGCAATTAAAAATTCATAGAATTCTTCTACAAGAGAGATTTGCCTCTTTTATTTATGTATTCAATTGCTTTTAAAAATAAGGACTCATGAATGTATTTTATACTTTGGGTTGTATTCCAATACAATGTGATTTCTTTTGTTTCTCAAATGGTTCAAGCTTTGACCAGGGGGAACAGTTTGATTTGGCTGCCTGGGCTGCCCCATACCTTTATATGTAGATGGCATTTTCTGACCCCTAAGACATTCCAGACCTGTCCTATACATTTCTTACTCCAGTCTCAAAATCAGCCATTTTTTCCAGAAGGCTTCAAATATTTTTTAAAAAAAGGTTTTATTTATTTATTCATGAGAGACACACAGAGAGAGGCAGAGACACAGGCAGAGGGAGAAGCAGGCTCCCTGCACGGAGCCCGCCGTGGAGGGGAACACGATCCTGGGTCTCCAGGATCACACCCTGGACTGGAGGCGGCGCTAAACTGCTGAGCCACTGGGGCTGCTTCAAATATTTTTAAAAGAGAAGGTATTACGGTGAAATTTACATGGTATAAAATTAACTACTTTATTGTATATAAATTCAGTATATATACTGTGCCTCCACCACATGCAAATGGCTTCAAAACATTTCATCACTTCAAAGTAAAATCCTGACCCATTAAGGAGTTTCTCCTTGTTCTCTCCTCCCCACAGCCCCTGGAAACAACCGATCTGCCATCTGTCTCCAGGCACTCATCAAATTCTGGGTATTTCATATGAAATTGAGTCCTAGATATGTGATATTTTGTGCCTGGCGTCTTTCATGTGACATAATGTGTTGAGGTGCATCCCTGTTGCAACAGATGTCAGTACTCGGGATTCCTTTTTATGGCTGACCCTCATCCTATTATATGCATATCCCACAGTTTGTTTATACATTGTGTAATTTCTTTGGAGAAATGTCTATTCCACTTATTTTTCACAACTTAGAAAATCGGGCTGTTTTTATTGTTGTTGAATTAAGAGGTATAAATTAGAGTATTGCAAAGTTATCAGGTACATGATATTCAAATATATTCTCCAATTTTATATGTTTTCTTTTCATTTTCTTGATGATGTCATTTGATGACCAGAAGTTTTCAATTTTGTGAAGTTCGGTTTACTTTCCTTCTCTCATGTTTTCACTCAGGTGTTTTACTCAAATGCCATAACTAAGAATTATTTGCCAATTCCAAGGTTATGAAAATGTATTCTTTATTTTTTAATTTTGATATTTAGGTCATTGATCCACTTTAAGTTAATTTTTGTATATGGTGTGTGGAAGGGGTTTCAATTCATTCTTTGGCTTGCAGCTGTATAGTTGATCCAATACCATCTGTTGAAGAGATTAGACTTTCTTCATTGAAATAGCTTGGCACCCTTGTCAAAATTGGATTGCCCTTAGGTTCAGGCTTTATGTATGGGCTTTTCAATTCTATTTCATTGGTTTATAGGTCTATCCTTATGTTTTGAATACTGTTGCTTTATAGAAAGATTTCAAAAAAGAATGTAAGAGAACTCCAATTTTGTTCTTTTTAAAGATTTGTGTGTGTGTGTGTGGCTGTTCAGCATCTCTGGTAATTACATATGAATTTGAGAATAGGCTCTTCCATTTCTACATAAAAAGGCCTTTTGAATTTTGATGGGATTGCATTTAATTTGCAGATTGTTTTTAGTAATATGGGCATATTAAATCCATTGTCTTTGAGGCACCTGGGTGGCTCAGTAGGTTAAGTGTTCGACTCTTGATTTCTGCCCATGTTATGATCTCAGGGTTGTAAGATCAAGCCCCAGCATGGAGCCTGCTTTCTTTCTTTCTCTCTCCCACTCTTGCCACTCCCCAGTCTAAAACTATAACAAACAGAAAACCATTATCTTCAATGAATACAAGATGTCCTTCCAATTATTTCAATTATTTTACTTCACCAATGCTGTATAGTTTTCAAAGTATACATCTATCATCATCTTGGTTTAATTTATTCCTAAGTATACTATTTTTTTAATGCTTTTTTATTTTTTAATTTTTTTAAAAAATATTTTATTTATTTATTCATGAGAGACACAGAGGGAGAGGCAGAGACATAGGCAGAGGAAGAAGCAGGCTCCCTGTGCAGAGCTCAATGTAGAACTCAATCCCAGGACCCCAGGATCACACCCTGAGCTGAAGGCAGAGGCCAACCACAGAGCCACCCAGGTGTTCCTGAATGCTATTTTAAATGGAATTCTTCACTTCATTATCTTTTCAGATTATTCACTCCTACAGTGAAGAAACACAACTGATATTTGTGCCCTGCAACTTTGACTATACCCTTTAACTTTGATTTTGAATTTACTAGCTGTAGTAGCCTTCTTTACAGGTTTTGGGGGACTTTCTGCATATAGGACCGTGTCATCTGTAATTTTACTTCTTTCTTTCCAATTGGATGCCTTTTTATTCTTTCTCCTGCATAACTGCTTGGGCTAGAAATTCTAGTACAGTGTTGACTACGGTTGGTAAAAGCAGGCAGCCTTATTTTGTTACAGATCTTAGGGTAGAAACTTTCAGATTATACTAATCAACATTGAGTTTGAAGTTGTCTGCAGATTTTCAGAATTTTCCTTTATTATCTTAAGTATTATTTTACTTCCAGTTTTCAAAGAATTGTATCATGAAAAGATGTTGCATTTTGTTGCATGAATTTCCTGCATTGAGAAGATCATGGAAGATCATGTGCTATTGTTTCCCCTTAATTCTGTAACGTGGTGTTTTGTTTTGTTTTTTTTTTTTTTTTTTTTTTTTAATTGTTAAACCACTCTTGCATTACTGGGATAAATTTAACTTTGCCATGGTGTAAAATCCTTTACTATGCTGTTGAATTTGTTTTGCTAGTATTCTGTTGAGGATATTTGCATTTATATCTATAAGGAATATAAGTCCATAGTTTTCTTTTCTAATGATGTCTTTACATAGCTTTGGTATCAAAGTAATGTTGACCTCATAAAACGTGTTAGGAAGTGTTCTTTCCTCTTCTATTTTTTGGAAGAATATGTGAAGGATAGGGCGTTATTTCTTTTTTAAATGTTTGGTAGAATCCACCAGTGAAGCCATCTGGTCCTGTGTTTTGTTGGGAGGTTTTTATTATAGATTCAATCTCTTTACTTTTTATAGATCTGTTCACATTTTCTATTTCTTCTTGAGCCAGTTTTAGTAATTTGCGTGTTTCTAGTAATCTGTCAATTTCACCTAGATTAATTTGTTGGTGTACAATTATCCATAGTATTATCTTATAGTCCTTTTTATTTCTGAGAGGTAGCAGTGCCTCCACTTCCTTTCTGGGTTCAATCATTTATGTACTCTTTCTGATTGTTAGTGTAACTAAGATCTGTCCATTTTGTTTATCTTTAAAAAGGCCCAATTGTTATTTTTCATTGATTCTCTCTATTGCTTTCCTATTATCTATTTTATTTATTTCCAGTCAGAGCTGTATTCTTTCCTTCCTTATTCTAGCTCTGGGTTTAGTTTGCTTTTCTTCTTCCAGTTCCTTAAGGTAGAAAATAAGATTTTTGATTGAAGCCAAAATACATTTTTTTATGTAGGAATTTATTCCTAAATTTTCCTCTCAAGAATAACTTCTAATAAGTTTTGCTACGTTGTATTTTTGTCTTAATTCATCTCCAAGTATGTAGAATTTTCCTTATGATTTCTTCTCTGACATATCAGTTGTTTAATGGTGTGTGCTGTTAATTTTTACATGTTTGTGAATTTTCCTGTTTTGCTTTTGCTATTAATTTCTGTATCTGGTGTAAAAAAAGTCCTTTTTATGATCTAGCATATGATCTATCCTAAAGAATGTTTCAACACCTGAGAAGAATGTGTATTTTGTTGTTATTGGATGAAAAGTTCTATAAATGTCTTTTGGCCTAGCCAGGCTATAGTGTTGTTCCAGGCCTATATATTTTTATTGACCTCTCTGTCTAGTTGTTCTAGCCATTTCTGAAAGTAGGGTTAGGAAGTATTCAACTATTCTTGCAGAACTATATTTCTACTTTCAATTTAGTCAATCTTTCCTGAACCTATTTTTTGTGCTCTCTTATTTGATGCATTCACATTTATAATTGTTATTTTTATTGATGGATTGACACTTTTGTCAATATATAATGACCTTCATTGTCTCTTGTAACAACTTCTCTCTGAAGTATATTTATCTGATAGTATAGGCACTCCAGCTCTCTGTTGGTTACTATTAGCATGGAATATCTATCATTTCATTTTCAATCTATATTTTTGGACCTGACATGCATTTTTATAAACAGCTTGTAGGTGAACCATCTTTTTAATATCTTTTGTCAATATCTGCCTTTTGATTGGAGAATTTAATCCATTTATATTTAACATGATTGCCAGTAAGAAAGGACTCACCTCTACATTGAGCTGTTTTCTGTATGTCTCATGCTTCTGTATCCCTCATTTCTTCATTACATTTTTGTATGCTGATTTGATTTTTTTTTTTTTTTTTTTGTAGGGAACCACTCTGATTCCCTCTCATTCCTTTCTGTGTATGTTTTTTAATGGTTACATTTAACATCCTACCTAATTTTCTAACAATCTAGTCTAAATTGATATTAGTTTTCTCCCAATAGCAATACTAACTCTGCTTCTATGTAGTTTATTCCTCCCTCCCCACTCCATTATTGTTACAAATTCATCTTTACGTATTGCAAGCTCAATAACATTCATTTACAATTTTTTATGTATTTTTCTTTCAAATCCTAAAGGAAATAAGAAATAGAATTATAGACCAGAAATATGGTGTTGCTGGCTTTTACATTTTGCCATGTATTTACCTTTATTGGAATCTTTATTTTTTTCTCATCACTTTTAAGTACTGTCTAGTGTCCTTTCTTTCTTTTTTTTTTTTTTAATTTTTATTTATTCATGATAGGCACACAGTGAGAGAGAGAGAGGCAGAGACACAGGCGGAGGGAGAAGCAGGCTCCATGCACCGGGAGCCTGACGTGGGATTCGATCCCGGATCTCCAGGATCGCACCCTGGGCCAAAGGCAGGCGCCAAACCGCTGCGCCACCCAGGGATCCCTGTCTAGTGTCCTTTCATTTCAACCTGAAAGAGTCCCTTCATCATTTCTTATAGGGTGGGTCCATTGGTAACAAACTCCCTCAGCTTTTGTTTGTCTAGGAACTTTTTAATTTCTCCCTCATTTGTGAATAACAGTTTTACTGGACAGAATTCCTGGCTGGCATCTTGTTTTGTGTTTTCTTTCAGCACTATAAATACATTACCCCATTATCTTCTGGCCTCCATAGTTTCTGATGGCGAAGAGGCTATTTATCTATGTGCATGATAAGTCATTTCTCTCTCACTTCTTCTAAGAGTCTCCTTTTTTTTCAATAGTTTCATGATAGTTGTCTTGATAAGGAGTCTCTGAGTTTTTCCTATTTAGAGTTTGTTGAAGTTTTGGATTTGCTGATGCATACCTTTCAGCAATTTGGGGAAGTTTTCAGTTGTTATTTCTCAAATATTACTTTGTTGCTCTCTCTCTTTTCCTTCTGGGATTCCTATAGTGTGCATGAAGAACTGCCTTTTGGTCTCCCATATGTTAAGTCTGTTCACTTTTCTTATTTTTTTTCTTGCTCCTTAGACTGGATGGTTTCAATTGTTCCATATTCAAGTTCAATAATTATTTCTTTTTAGCTGCTGAGATTTGCTACTAAACCCCTCTGGTGAGTTTTTCATTTCAGTTATTATAATATTCATGCTCCAGAATTTCTGTTTGATTCCTTTATATTATTTATATAATCTCTCCATGATACCCTCATTTTGCTCATATATCATTTTCCCAATTTTATTTATTTCTATTTATATTTCTCTTTAGATTTTGAGTATATTTAGGACAACAGTCTTTAAGTCTCTTTCTGCTAACTACAATGTCTGGGATTCTTCAGTGCTGGTTTCTGTCAATTTATTGTGTTCTTTTGATGGACCATATTATCCTGTTTTTTTGTATGCCTTGTAATTTTTTTCTTGAACATTGGACATTTGGATATTATACTATGATAACTCTGGATATGAGATATCCCCCTTTCCCAGATTTAGCTATTAAATTTCTTTTTTTAATTATTGAAGCCTGGGGTAGTGACTTTCCAAACTATTAGTGACTTTCCCATATTAACTTGCAAAGACTACTCTTTGTCACACATCATCACTAACGTCTGTGTTCATTTAATGATTCAGCAGAGATTTTCTTGAGTCCCCAGTGCTAAAAGAGAGAGAGAGAGAGAGAATAGATATAAAAACAAACAATTAAAAAGAAACATACTTTTTGTAGGGCTTTGATGATTAGCCCTATGCTAGGCTACTCCTTCAACACTTAGCTAGGGTCCAACTGAGTTTAGACATCAGCCTGAAGCGAAAGTTTAGGCTTATCTAAATTTGGGGGGGGGGGTTGCTTTTTATTTTTGTGTGTTTTGTTTATTTGTTTGTTTTCTGAACATCATCTTACCCTAGGCATTTGCATAACCTTTTGCATTTCTTGTGTTTATTAGTGTTTTGACTATCCCAAAGAAATACTTTCCAGCTTTTGCTTTCAGCTCTGAGGCTGTCTATTTTATGTATTGACCACAGTCTTTTGCCCCAGGCACCTGCTGGTTGTTAGTTCCCCTTTAGTGTTCTCAAGCAATGCCCAGTGCTTTTCCAGCCTGAGTTCTGAGCTAGGGAACACCAAAGAGCATCTTGTGTTAGTCCTTAACCAGATCAGTTAGAAAAGGCATTAACCATGAATTGTGAGTAAGATCAGCTCTACTTTCTCCATAATAAGGCCACTGGGTTCCCTTGTGGTAGCCCTCACATTCCACTCATCTTCAAGACTTCCACTATGTGGTGGGATGAGGGCAAGAAAAATGTCACAAAGTTCTATCATTTTTTTAAAGTTTTTTTTTAAGTTCTATCATTTTGAAGCTGCCTTCTTTATTCATCACTTCTTGGTTCTATAACCCTTCAACCATTCCCTAGAGTCCTAAAAAAGTTGAGTTTGTTGATTCTTACTAGTTTTCAATATTTCTGCAGGGGAATGAGAGCTCAAACAGCCAATTGCCATTTTGATGGTCATTCCTCATTTTCTGTTTTGACAGAAATTTTCACTGGATATAGAATTGTGTGTTAACATTCTTTCAGCATATCTTTTAGATGTCATTAGGTAGTCTTCTGTCTTATGGAAATCTAATTAGTCTTCCTCAGTCATTCTTAGCTTTTCTTCCTATGGATGGAATGTGCCAGGGCCTACTACCCCATTAGTCATGGCTGGCATTTTCGATGTTTTTTTTTTTTTTTTCTTTTTTGCTGTTTTTCAGGAATTTGATAGTTAAATGTCTTAAAATGTGTGTGTGTTTTGTGTGTGAGTATGAGTACACCTGCACACATGTGCATTTATTTATTATTTATTTATCATATTTAGAGTTCACTGAATTCTTTTTTTGAGTTTTAGTTTATATTCATTTTGGACTACTTTTGGTTTTTATTTCTTCAAATATTATCTGCCTCCACCCTTTCTGAGGCTGTAATTGTACTTATGATAGACATAATAATATTATTTCACTTGTCATAAAAAATCATTTTATCTTCTTTTCCCCATTTTTTCCTCTCTCTACTTCTCTCTCTCTCTTTCTCTCTCTCTTATATCTATGTCTATATCTTTGGACTTGCCGATCTTTTCCTTTGTAATATATTTGATTTGTTCTGGACATCATTCAGTGGAATTATCATTTTAGGTATTATATTATTCAACTCTGTGTGTTTAATATTTCTATGTCTCCCTTTTATCTCCATGTTATTTTAATTTCTTCTAATATGTATACATGGCTACAATATTTGCTTTAAATAAATTTAGTAGCCCTGAATGTTTTCCTTGGCCACTGAATATTTAGAATAAAATTGAAATTCTTTATGCTCAGGTCACCAGTATTTTTGACTCACCAAATATTGTATTTAAAATGTGTTCCCTTTTTTGGTTGTTCTTAATAACATAAAAGTAAGGGCAGCCCGGGTGGCTCGGCAGTTTAGCACCTGCCTTCAGCCCAGGGCATGATCCTGGAGACCCCAGATCAAGTCCCATGTCAGGCTCCCTGCATGGAGTCTGCTTCTCCCTCTGTCTGTGTCTCTACCTCTCTCTCTCTCTCTCTGTGTCTCTCATGAATAAATAAATACAATCTTTAAAAAAAATAGCATAAAAGTAGGAATTTTTAAAAAGCACTAGTTTATAAGTAAATAAATGATACACACATAATAAGAGCTTATGAAATTATCTTTTTTCTTTTTAATACCACAAAGTATAAATTATATTTTTCCTTTAAGAGATCATTCACAGTTTCCAACAACTTTTAAATGAACATATCTGAGCATCAGAATTACCTGGAGAAACATAAGGAAATGGAGTTTCCAAACCTTCCACAGCAATTTTGATTTTGCATGTCTGGAATAGAATCTGGGAATCTGACTTATAGCAACTATTCAAAAGACATTATCAATTACCTATATATATAGTTACTGTATCAATTATTTGGTGACTCTGTTTAATTTTTAAGATCTTTTCTCAACACTTTGTGCAATATATTGTTAGAATATGTACATAATTTTTTCCAAACAAGACCTCCCAAATACAAGCTTAATTTAAACAAACCAATAGCTATATTATATGACTGATTCATGATAGGTTTGGAATAGAACATATTATGGTTCAATATCTATACAAATTGACACATGAAATAAAAATATCTTCATAGATTCTGAACCAGATATTTTGAAAGCTGATCATTTTACTCTTGGAAACAATTACTGAAAATTGACCAGGGAGTAATCTTGAGGGTTGAAAACTTTGACTGTAGTAACTTACGCATGACAATGAGCATGCATGCAAAATACACCATAAATTCTTTATTATATAAAAGCATAGTTAAAATTTGTGTGGCTTTCTGATAGACATAAAGATATTAGAGGGGCTTGTCTCACAGGGTAGTACAGAAAAGTGTATTTCTCTAAACATATTCTCACACCCTGCTTCTCCATTCTACATCTGCAGGCAAGTCATTTGCATTTGTTCAAAAACTGAAATGGAGGATTGATGAACTAGTTTTGCACTTGACAACAACTTGCAGAGATTAGGAGGCCATTGGAAAAATATCAGTGGATGTTTAGAGATCCCTGTCTGAGGTACTTCAAATTAACAGTTAATGAATGCTTTAAATAGTTTTTTTATGGTGGAACGAGGCTGAATGAAAATTAACAATCAGGAACAACTACATTTTGCATAGCAGACCTTTTTTATGTTTTTACACAAATAATACTTTGGTAAGACACCAGAACACTTAGTTTCACATTTCAACACTAAAATTCCAGTGCATATAAAAGAAAGATTAATAAACACAAATGTATATTGCTGGAGGTCTCTTACTGTTTTTATGTAACTTGATAATCTATGCAGCAATATCTTATTCCTGTTTTAATGTGCACAGCAAAAACAAGTCCATCATTATAAAGTTACTACTACGATGTAGTCACGGTTTTGTTAAACCTGACTTGAATCGATTTATTATTGTCTATAGATGTATCAGAATCAATTAGTATAATTTTTATAGATACAATTTGTTATTGTTCTAGAAGTTTTGAAGAAAAGTTGTGGTTTTTTTTTTTTTAATTTTTTTTTTTTAATTTATTTATGATAGTCACAGAGAGAGAGAGAGAGAGGCAGAGACACAGGCAGAGGGAGAAGCAGGCTCCATGCACCGGGAGCCCGACGTGGGATTCGATCCCGGGTCTCCAGGATCGCGCCCTGGGCCAAAGGCAGGCGCCAAACCGCTGCGCCACCCAGGGATCCCAAAAGTTGTGGTTTTTGATCAACCAGACATATACCCTCCCGTTTTTTTCATGTTATCCAATGCAGTGAGTTGAATTTAATAAAAATTATGTACCCATTTCTTTGAGGTAACTCAGATCACTTTCCTAGGACTTGTTTAGTATTGACTTGAAAAATATGGAAACTGCTGAATAGATTATCCCTCATATGTATAATAAACTGATGGTGACCTGAGGTAATGATGGCATGTTTATACATTATGAAACAGCTATTTTAAAATATATACATTTGTTTAACTGTCAAGTCATGAAGAAGTTACATTTTGTTTTGTTCTGTTTTTCCCCCAAGTTAAGAATATACATTCTTTATAGTAAGCATGAATCTGAATTTTCCTATGCTCCTTACTTTTAATTGAGGATCATCTAGTATTCACCTCATGTATCTGTAAGTAGAATGTACTATATTTTCCAGAGAAATTGTGAAGATAATTTATTATTTGTTCAAAGACAAGTCATATGGCATCATTTAAGAACTGAACAATATAAAGCATTGTACTTTCCTGAGACATAGAAAAAAAGAAGAGCTAAAACTTCACATCATAAAATGGAAGTAAATGTATTTTTTTATTTTTTGAATTTTTCTTAACATCTAAAAGATTTTATGATTTCTTTGTCAATGTTAAACTAAGAAATGTATAGTAAACATTCTGGAGTTAAAAGTTAGAAAAAGGAAAAATCTATCAAGAGATAATAACTAAAAATTATTAATGAATATCCTACCTATGTGATGGAATACAAGATCAAATTCTTTATTATCTGCATAACACAAAAGTGGCCTTATGCAATTGTGAACAATAAATGTAAAGCACCCAGGGCAGCCTGGGTGGCTCAGTGGTTTAGCGCTGCCTTCAGCCCAGGGCCTGATCCTGGAGACCCAGGATAGAGTTCCACGTCAGGCTCCCTGCATGGAGCCTGCTTCTCCCTCTGCCTGTGCCTCAGCCTATCTCTCTTTCTCTCTCATTCCGTGTTTCTCATGAATAAATAAATAAAATCTTTTAAAAAATAATGTAAAGCAGCCAAATGCTGAGATCTACATACAATACACAATTTTCTACGGATTGTTGTTTGGCTTCCCAGTAATGGATAATAGAGAATTGTTAAGAAAGAATTTTCTTCTCTTAAAAAAATAATAGGAAATACAATTGAAAACAATACAAATTAATGTAAATTTTTAAATTAAAAAATAGCAAGAAAGAATAATACAGATTCTTAAGAGCAGTATAATTTTTAGACATCTATCTTCAAAAAGAAAAAAAATTAAGGAAAGCCTGGCTTATCAGACCCAACTACATGAACATGTGCAGGCCTAACAATACAGAGGCTTTAAAAAAAAAAAATACAGAGGCTTTTACCCAAAATGTCACCAGTGATTGTGCATGAAGATTATTATTTATTGCTGTTTTAAAATTTCTGATTACAGTGCTTTTTAGAGAGTACTTTTTAATATTATCAACAAGAGCCAAATTATTCAAAGAACCCAAATATCCATCGAATGATGAATGGATAAGGAAGATGTGGTATATATACAATGGACTATTACTCAGCCATAAAAGAAGATGTAATTTTGCCATTTGCAATGATGTGGATGGAGCTAGAGAGCATAATGCTAAGTAAAACATCAGAGTTCTGAATGATATGGCTGTCCCTACCAGGTCACCTAAAAAATATATTGATTTAGATATCTCTTTGGCTTAAGTGATGCAGATAAACAAAGTTTCATTTATTTTTAAAATTTGACTTTACATAAGTGGATGAAGATATAACACGTTCTATGTATTTAATAAAAATACAATGCTTTGAATGAAATTAGGTATGAAAGCAGACTTGGTAAAAGTTGTACACTGATAAGAACAACCTGATACTAGTGCTTTGTAAAAGATAATCAAGATGTTCAGAGAGATATAAAATGTGTATTATCAAGAGACATTTAGCTCCTTAACTTCTAACATAGTGCAATGGAATAGATAAAAGACTCACATCTAGTGCATCATTTCTATTCCCAAGAACCATTTTATAGACACTGATTTAATAGTGTCCTTCTCTGTGACTGCGTATTGAAGTCTAAAAGAAGCTGGTATCAGAGACCCAGGTATGACATTCCATCTCTGGGGTTTACTGGCTTTTACAACAGCATAATGAGAATAATTGCACCTACCTCACAAAGTCCCTGTGGGATTTCAAGGAAACTGTCTGGCACTCAACACACAATCAGTTCACAAACAGTAACTTCTTTTCCTTTCTTTCTCTGCCTTTTCCTGCTTTTCTCTTTTATTTCTTTCTCTTCCTGCATTCTTATTGTTTTGCCCATGAGATATGAGACTTGAGGAAGAGTTTCTGTGAGTTCACTGATATAGACCTATGCAAAGTATGATTTTGTTTACAGACAAGAAAATTGAAACAAGGAAAGATTTTCCATTTACACACACACACATGCATACACATGAGATTCTTATTCTTTGGTAAATTATCTTCTAGAGCAGAGCTGTTCAACAGAAATTGATAAATTAGTTTCATCAAAATTAAAATTTTTCTCTTCAAAGGCTTCTCATTTAATGTAAATGAAGCCACAGACTAGAAGAAAATATTTGCACATCATGTATCTGATAAAAGACTCCTAAAGAATTCTCTAGACCCATAAGAAACAAATAACTCCATATAAAAGGCAAAATATTTGAATAGACACTTCACCAAACATGCCAAATAAACACAGGAAAAGATGTGCAACACTAAAGCCACACTGAAACTAAAACAAAATACAATTAACAAATTTGCATGGCTAAAATTAATATACTTGATCATACCACGTGTGGGTAAGTATGCAGAGGGAATTCTCTGACTCCTGACCAATGAAAATGACTACCAGGAGGGGTGTGGAGGTCCTCAAGGAGTTACATAGAGATAAGGGTTTTAGATGAACAATTCAAAAAACTTCCAGTTGTCAAAAATTATAAACTTAGCTTTTTTATTCCTTGTTCTCCACTAACAAACACATTTCTAAAAAAGTTAATAAGCCATATTTTTATAAATACAAAAGGACTTGCTTTTTATATATAATAGATAATGGGAATTATAGCCCTATCAAAGATGTACCTGATCTGATACAGTAAAAAATTCATTTTGTTTCATGTAACATATATGACTTCCATTATATTGATCAATAGCTTTTGTTTCAATGTATTCTACTGAAATGAGAATGAAAATGATGGCTATTTTTCAGAGATGATGAGATAACATTTTGGTCATTCAGTTTTAGTTATGCTCAAATGTGATAAGATATATCACTAAGTTATCATACTTACATAAAAAATAAAATTATCTGCTGAGCAGAGTTATAAAATCCAATATGTTTTTGAACCCATAACTAATTTGAAATCGTATAACTAGGTGTATGTTACTATTAACATATACATCAATAAAATGTAAACTAGTGTATGTGTGTGCATACAAATATATGTTGTATTTAGAAATGTAAAATAACATTACTAATACGGTTATCTGTGTATGCATTTATATTCATATGGACAACCACATGCATATATTTCTTATTTAAGATGATTTATCTTTTAGAGTTGTCATGTTAATTGAATCACGTACTTTACACTCACTAAGACGTTTATATACTAATTTTTTTTTCCTTCAGTTACAAACTCATATCAACTTTTCCTGGTAAGGACAGAAATCTGAAATATGGTCTAAAGTTCTTAATGAAAGAAACTCAAACAACCCTCTTTGGTTTGGGGTTGTGGAACTTGGAGGAAAATATGGGGAAGTGGGGAGTAATAAGGGAGCTGTTTGGTTGTTGGAACTATTCTGTCAAACCTACCCTTCTTCTCTGTTGGATGCTCCTCTTCCTAGCCTATTCTTTGAGCTATCCTTTCTTGCATCTGGTATTCTGTTTCACCATGACATTTTACATAAAATACTTTCTACCTTTGGTTTAGTTTCACCCTCTTGGGTGTCCTACCTCTCCAACATCCCACATGGCCTCAATTCTCTCAAAACTTGACTTCCTCTGATATGTCTTCCCAAGTTCTCCCCAAATCATCAAATGCAGTCAATATTCTTCTAAACACATCAGGAAAAGATCCTTTAGCAATAGTTATGCATGTGTCTGAGTATTCTTCTATTGATTCGTTTCATTTCCTTTACCATTGAGAAAGTTTTAGTCTAACATGGAGCATTGCTGAAACCTACATTTTGAGCACTTTCTCTGTGTCCTACCTTGTAGTCATCAATGTGAGCTTCAGAAATGCTGAATAGACTATAAAGGGATAAATACTTTGGCTTTTGCCTCTGTCAGCTCGTAACTCAGTGTCACCCACAGCATCCTCTCAGGCTGGCATTCAGTGGCCATGCAGACTGTCCTCTGATCTTCCTCACCTTTCATGCTAGGCTTTTCTCCAGTCCAGGTGCACTGATAGCAGATGCACTTCCGCTACAATGACACCACACACTTCTAACCCCTTCAACATGGTCTCTCTTGGCAAGAGGTGCCCTGTCTGATTTCAATATTAACATAACAAAGTTGAATGAGTGGAATTTTCATAAAGAGTAAAAAGATATAAAACAAAATGTGAAAGGAACTGGAAATGAGAGAAGTTTTTGAGGTGGTTAGAGGCAAAATTCATGTTTGTACATTTTTCAAAGGCAGCAATCCAAACTATTAGACTTTTCAAAGTACCTGTGATATAACTGTTTAGTCATGAACAATTGCATAAATGATCAAAATGCATTTTGAAAAAGTCTAAGTCAAATCCAATTGGATATAGCATCATATATGGTAAATTCTTTATTTTTTACATTGAGTTATCTAATATTTGGCTGTTTTTTGAGTTCCTCAAAACTGTGTTAAGTGAAAATTTGTCTTTGAATGCTTCTAGGACATATATCAAAAACTGGTACACCCGGTCATGCCACCTTGTCATCCACAATTACAGCTTGCTCCAGCCTTCCCAGTGAAGGCTCTGAAAGTCTCTGTTTGATCCATCAGCATCCGTTTTGAATCCTCCAGCCTTGCTAGGCATCTCCTGGTAATCCTTCTCTTTGGTCAGACTTCAGAGCCTCCTGACTTCCTGAGGGTACCCTGACAGTGGAAATCACCCAAGCAATAGGACTACTTTTATCACTGCTCCCTCTGCCTTGTTCAAAAGTTTAGTTAATGTAATAAATAACTGACCAAAGCATTCCCTAATATAAACACAGAATCATTTGATTTGAAACCATTTTTAGACACTTGTATGCATTAAAAATTAAATATCATAATAATCTGGAGTGCTTGGGTGGTTTAGTTGATTGGGCAGCCAAGTCTTGATTTCAGTTAAGGTATGATCACAGGGTCCCAAGATGGAGCCCCACCTCCAGCTCCATGCTCAGCCCCTCTTCTGCCCCTCCCAACCCATACCCTCTCTCTCTATCTCCAAAATGAGTAAATAAATCTTTTAAAATAAATAAATATCATAATAATATTTAAATAATCACCACTGTTCATATTTCAAAGTGCTTTTCAATACAGTGAATATTGAATAACATTACTTGTGTCAATATTACAAGATTGCTTTCGGTGAGCTCATAATTGTCCCTCTTGAACTCCCAACTCCCACCGTCCCAGAGACAGCTAATGCCAATAACAGGTAAATAATAATGCAAAATATTGCTTGTTACTGGTGGAGATCATAAGGATTCTATGACTTTAGCTAAAAAAGCTAAAATAGCAAGGGATACCAATAAAGCATAGCAACAACATAAATGAATACTAATAATATTTATTAGACTGAGAGGTGACATTTAGTATTCTAACCTAAAATGAGTGAGTTAGTATTACAGAAAATCACTTCTAGGAAAGAGATACTCTTCAGAGCATTTTATTTGCATATATATATATATATATATATATATATATATATATATATATAGGAGTAGACTAAGGTAAAAGGTAAAAGTCTGGGAACATATAAAAAGTTGCAAGTGAAGGTTTACGAGCATAATGAAACAATATTGAATGTGAAGGAAAAGTTTAAAAATGCATTTTTAAACTACTAATTTCACAATGCATGTGAAAATACATTGTCACAAAGGTGACAATGAAGCTTTTCTAGTTTCTATGTGCTGCTGGAAGAGAAGAAAATAGCAAATGTTATTCAGGGCATTTGAAGAGCTATGAGACATGTGCATTGATGAATTTGCAAATCTCCTCACCAGGCATTGATACAGACATTTAAAAATGAATAACTTAAATTAGCCCACCCAGTTCTACTGTTTCTGAAGGGCATGGGAACCTGCAATGTCATGGATTATGAGGTGTGACAGGCTAAAGAATGACCCCACCCCCCCAAATGTCCTTGGAATCTGGAAACATATTAGCTTTCATAATAAAGGAGACTTTGCAGATGTGGTTAAATTAAAGACATAGGTAGTCTCATTTCATCACAAGCGTCCTGAGAAGAGAAAGGCAGGAGAAGTGAGTCGAAGAAAGGAGATGCAAAGGTGAAGCCAAAGGGTGGAAAGATGGCCTTCAAAGATGGAGGAAGGGCCCACAAGCCAAGGCTTGATGGTGGTGTTAAGAGACTAGGAAAAGAAAGGAAACAGATTTTCTCCAGGAAAAACACAGCACAGGCAAAGTTTTGATTTTAGTCCCATGAGATTTATTGTGCACTTCTGACCTTCAGAACTGTAAGATAATATATTTGTGTTAAGTCACTAATTTATAGTGAGGCTTCATAGCAGTCATAGGAAGCAAGTGAACATTTTATTTTATTGTTTAAGATTTTATTTATTTATTTGAGAGAGAGAAAGAGAGTATAAGCAGGGGGAGGAACAGAGGGAGAGGGACAAGCAGACTCCACGCTGAGTGCAGAGCCCGACTAGGGTCTCCACCCCATGATCCTGAGATCATGACCTGAGCAGAACCCAAGAGTTGGCCACTTGACCAACAGAACCACCCAGGCAAGTGAACATTTTAAACCAAAAGGAAGGGAGAACAGCATTTGTATTAAGAGAGAATATTTGATGTATCCCAAACTCCTGGGTCTGTCTAAAGTAAACTTTTTATTATGAAATTAAATACATGGTTAAAAATAAAGAATTACACAACGAACACAAGTTTTCAATAACGCAGATTTTCTTTTGCTTTAAACTCTTTAAAAAGGGAGAATTGTTGGGGATCCCTGGGTGGCTCAGCAGTTTGGCGCCTACCTTTGGCCCAGGGCCTGATCCTGGAGACCCGGAATCGAGTCCCATTTGGGCTCTTAGCATGGAGCCTGCTTCTCCCTCCTCCTGTGTCTCTGTCTGTCTCTGTCTCTCTCTGTGTCTATAATAAATAAATAAATAAATAAATAAATAAATAAATAAATAAATCTTAAAAAAGGGAGAAGTGCACATTTAGATATTTTTATTATTTATTTGAGAGGCAGAAATAGAAAGCATGAGCAGAGGGAGGGGCAGAGGGAGAAGTAGGCTCCTCAGCAAGCAGGGGGCTTGATGTGGGGGCTTGATCCCAGGACGCTGGGATCATGACCCAAGCAGAAGGCAGATGCATACCCGACTGAACCCCCCAGGTGCCCTAAGAATTGCACATTTAAACTACATTAAAAGGTTCCTGCTTTCCAGAGGAAAGTATCTCATAAATTCACTGTTTATATTTCCCATGCATGTTTTACAGTGTATCTATGTAGGCAGTATATCATTGACATTATAAAATACTTGTTTGCATGTTTAAAACTTCATAGAATACAAAGCCTTTTCCCAATTGAATTCAATACCATGTTTGAATATCATGCTCAATTTTATGATTGATTCATTCATGTTTTTAGAAATAGTTCTTGTTGGGCTGGTGAGACTGGGGACCTCAAAACTGCCAACCCCAGGCCAGCAACCTCCCAAAAATGTCACCTTGTGGCCCTATCCCCATCTTCCCGCCAAGGCCGCCTTGCCACCCTACCTAACTTAGCTTACCTGTAACCCTTGCCCTAACCGGAATGCTGCCCTGCTCCCATCTTCCCGGGGAAGACTCTGCCTCCTGCGGTTTGCCTGGGTGCGACTTCCCTGACTCCAGCCTCTCTGAGTCCCGGAACCTCCCCGGGAGTGCTCCCCATTAAAGCACTCTGGAACCTACTGCCTGGCTCTGCTGTCTTTAATTTCCTCTGCCTTTCATTAAAAGAAAACCTATCAGTTCTTTTGCTTTCATTGTAGCTATTGCATTCAACTGTACGGATATTGTTATTGTCCATTTGGGCTGCTATAACAAAAACATCATAGACTAGGTGTTTTGTTTTAGGATTTTATTTATTTATTTAGAGAGAGAGAGAAACTGCATGAGTAGTGGGGAGGGGAAGAGGAAGAAAGAGAGAGAGAATCTCTAGTAGACTCTGCACTGAGCATGGAGCCTGCCAATGGGCTCGATCCCATGACTCTGATATCATGACCTGAGCCAAAATCAAGTGTTAGACACCCAACCGGGTGAGCCACCCAGGCACCACGACTAAGTGGTTTATATAAACTTCTGGAGACTAAGTCCAAGATCCAGGCCCTGGCAAATCCAGTGTCTGCTGACTACCCATTTCCTGGTTCACAGAGAGAGGGCTGCCTTCTCATGTGTCCTTGTGTGGCAGAAGGAGTGAGAGAGCTATGTGGGGTTTCTTTCATAAGGAAACTAATCTCGTTCATGTTCTAGTCAATTTGCAAAGTCTCCAGCTTCTAATACCATCACGTTTGGGCCTAAGACTGCAACATATAAATTGGCTGGGGTGACACAAATATTCAATCCATAGTAAATACATGAATTATATACATTATTTTGACTATGGGCATTTAAGTTTTTCCCAGTTTTGCTTTTATATACAAGTTGCTGTGAATGCCTGTGTACATCTTCTATGCATATCAGCAAGACTTCCTCTGTGTACCTAACAATGGACCTGCTGATTTATAGGACACATTTTTCTTTAATGTTGTGGTTAAACCACAAATAATTTCTCAAAATGGTTTTACCAATTACACTCCAACTTAGAGCCCTTGAGAAGTCCTATTGCCCCATGTTCTCGCCAGCACTTTGGAATACCAGATTTTGAAATACTGGCCAATAAAGGAATGTATAATAGCATATTACTTTGAGCCTCTGGGTGATTAATTTTCTTATTTTTTAATCCAGATTAATTTTTTTTTAAAAAAAGGTTTTATTTATTTGTTCATGAGAGACACAGAGAGAGAGGCATCAACACAAGCAGAGGGAGAAGCAGACTCCCTGCGGGGAGCCTGATATGGAATTCCATCCCAGGACTCCAGGATCACCTCACCCACTGAGCCAAAGGCAGATGCTCAACCACTGAGTCATCCAGGCATCCCAGAGATCAATTTTTTTCTTATGTGAAATTCTTCTTGGCTATTGCCTACATTTTCACTATTTGCCTTTTCTTATTTATTTGAAGTTTTTTTTTTTTTTTTGCAGGGTTTTGTTATACATTATGGATTTCAAATATGGTATTAATTATTTAATATTAATTATGTAGATTGCATATGTCCTTTTTCATCTGGCTTAAATTTCATTTTTTAAAATGACACTTGATAACTATTAATTTTAGTATAGTTGAAATAATCTTTTTCTAAACGGAATAATGTTGTGTGACTGGTTTTAAGAAAATTTTATGCATCCCAGAGACAAAGTTTTGGAATATAGGTGAGGTCCGGAGCCTGCGACCAAGAAAGAATTCTTGAGATGTCTTTGGTTAAAATAGTGATTTTATTAAGGCACCAGGACAGGACCTGTGGGGAGGAAGAGCTGCTTGTGAGGAGTGGCTGATTATATACCTGGGAGTTGGGGAAAATAAGGAAAAGGGAGATTTCAAAAGGATTTTCTTTCTTTTTTTTTTTTTTTTAGATTTTATTTATTTATTCATGAGAGACAGAGAGAGAGAAAGAGGTAGAGACACAGAAAGAGGCAGAAGCAGGCTCCATGCAGGCAGCCCGACATGGGACTCGATCCCAGGTCTCCAGGATCAGGCCCTAGGCTGAAGGCAGCGCTAAACCGCTGAGCCACCAGGGCTGCCCTCAAAAGGATTTTCATGTGCTAAGGAGGACTTAGAAGATACTGGATGCCTTGCCATTGTCAAGTTAAAGATTGCTTTTCCCTCTTGCAACATATTAACATTAAGACAATTGGAAACTTCCTGAAGAATGTCACACATATCCCACCATAGGTGGGGGTCCTCTGCGTATATCAGCTGTGCTTTGTCCTCAACTAGCCTTTTTCTCCCCTCATCAGTTGTAGAAAGTCTTTAGTTTCAAGCTTTGCCTACTTATTTAAGTTTCTAATCATCCCTAATTAATTTATGTACAAAGCATTAGCAGATACATTTTTTTTCATTTTTTTAAAGATATATAGTCATTTTAACACCTTTTATTTAAAAGCCCTCTCCGCCCCTTGATCCACTTATATGTAATGTCTGCTCAATAACAATTTTCTATATATGAGTCTGATTCTGGGTTAGATCAGTTATATGAGTCTACAGGTTTATTTCTGTGTTAATATCACAGTGCTTTAGTTCACAAGGCATCATGATTATCCTGACATTTGTTAGAGCAGGCCTCTTCACATGCTCTTCTTTTTGATGAATATATTTGCTTCATGGCACTTTGTACTTAACATTTTAGCACTGAGAATCAAGTGATTAAGTTCCATTAAAATATCTTTTGGAAATCTGTCTTTTTCTGCGTGGCCTTTAAGAGTATCTATTTATTCCTGATTTTCAGCAGTTTGATTTCAAAACCTATCCAAGTATAAGTATTGAAGTGGAGAAGATAACTCAAAGCTCCAAGATCGGTTTCCATGTGAGCAGTGATAGTGATGAGGGAGCAGAGGCTAGCTGAGGACAAAGCACAGGCTGACACCCTGTGACCCTCCCCCTCCCAACAATGCTCGGGGTGGGGTATGTGTGACATTCCTCCAGGAAGCTCCCAACTGTCTTAATGTTAAGGTTTTGCTGGAGGGAAATGCAGCCTTAACTTGACAATGGCAAGGCCTCCAGTATCTTGTGGGTCTTCTTTAGCATATGAAAGTTCTTTTGAAAAAAACCTCTCTTTTCCTTACCTCTCCCAACTCCCAAGTATATAATCAGTCACCCCTCACAACCCTGGTGCAGCAGCTCTTTCTGCCTATGGTTCCCTCCTTATGCTTTAATAAAACCACCATTTTCAACCAAAACCAGCTCCAGAATTCTTTCTTGGTAGTGGGCTCTGGACCTCACTCCACCAAACCTCACCTACATAGTTTATCACAGTGTAAATTAAAAAACAAACAAACATAAATTTAAATGATTCTCTTTCACTTTCTGAAAGTAATGGAGTAATTTTAATTTGCACTATTAATAATCAAATTTCTAATTCTTTCTCCAAAACTCAGGGCCAGTGATGGATATCAACTGTATTGTTCTTTAATTGTTAGAGGTTTTGTTCGTCAATCTATAGGTACGATTAAAATCAGAAGGCATTGAATACCACCATCATCACCTTTAATTCAGGATTTTCTGTGCAAGGATCTCACTGCCTGGCATTAAATGCATTTTCAGTAGAGCCTTTTTCTCACAGGGAGGATTAATACAGAATTTTATGTGAAGAGTTTTAATTATAAATGAAGTAGACAACAGACGCCTCTTCCTCAAATAAAACTTTTATAATCTTCATTTCATCTGCTGATAACAGAATTTTATTTTATTTTTCTGCTCAGAGAAACATTTGTTCTTTACTAATCAATGTTTCAGGATCTTTCACCTGTCCAGCCCCATTATGAAGCTAATAGCTTACAATAATGAAGACACTGCTAATCTGTAAAGACATTGAAATCCATTTAGGGATAGAAAAAAATACACAAAATTTATTTATTATAGAGAATAATGTAACGGGGTGATAAATTATATGGCATAGTCTAAAAATGACATAAAATTCAAAGATTAGATAAAGAAAATGTGGTCTGACAAATCTAGGAAAACCTTCAAGAATGTGGTAAAATTACCCTAGCTTTTAAATAATAATAGAGGGGTGTCAGGATGCTCAGTCAATTAAGTGTCTGCCTTCTCAGGTCCTGGGATGTAGCAGCAAGTTGCATTGGGCTCCCTGCTTGGACAGAAGTCTCCTTCTCCCTCTCAGGCTGCCACCCCCACTCCCCAGCAATGCCCCACTTGTGCTCTTTCTCTCTCAAATAAATAAATAAAATCATAAATAAATAAATAAATAAATAAACAAACAAATAAAACAAATAGGGTTAATGGAGGGGAGGTAGGTGACAGGATGGGCTAAATGGAAGATGAGGATTAAGGAGGATACTTGTTGTGAAGAGCCCTGTTATATGTAAGTGATGAATCACCAAATTCTACTCCTGAAACTAATATTACACTATATGTTAACTAACTAGAATTTAAATAAAAACTTGGAATATTAAAAGATAATAAATAAATAAATAAACAAATAAATAACATGAAGTAATTTTTAGGCTATGGGCTTCTTTATCAGACATTTTTTAAAGTGCTTCTCTGTGCAATGTTTAAAGTAATATTCCAAAATGAATTACTAAGCACGTCTACATTGTCAATAATTTTATAGATAATAACATAATATTAATAAAAGGCTTACTGCATTCCAGGCACAAAAACCTCTATCTTATAAGGATTACTATCAATTATACTTATAAATAAGGTAACTGAGGTTCTGAGAAGTTTAATGAGCTAATATTCACATCCAGCTTTATCATATATCATATGACATTCTTAATTATTTCCATGGGCCTTATTACTATGACGGAGTCAGGTTTTCTGTTCACCACATGGTGTGTGTGCAAGTGTACATGGGTGTGTGTATTTTGTGACTTGGCACTATTTCACAGTAAGCCAACCAACATATAAATGAGCTGAAACTGTGAATAATTTCAGAAACATTACTAAACTACAATATAATTCCTGAAAGTCATTACAGCATAATGTATTGCATCTATTTAAATAAAAACAATAAAAATCTAGTGTGATTAAAATTGTTAGAAAGATTATGCAAGCAATAAGAATGGTAGGACTCTTATCAAACATATTGCTGTGAGTAGTCTATAATTATTAATTAATTTACAATTTTTGTACCAATAATCATGATGAACTCCTACCCTATTATTAACATAGATACTATAGAAAAGCACTTTAGATGTTAGCTAATGAACCATCATTTTCAGTCATCATCACACCAGGATGAAAGTCACTTTAAGCATTGAATGTTTTCCGTCTTTCTTGGTTGTATGACAATAATACACGTATTCTTTTTTGAAAGATTGTGAAATCACAAACATGGGTACCTTGTCTGTGGAAACGTAAGTGGATAAGAAAAGAAAAAAGTATCACTTTCTTTTTTTGATTTAACTTAAGGAATATTCAGCTGTGAGGTTTCTTCCTCAAACGCTGACCTATCCCTGTTCCATGTTGATTATCACCATTGAGATTACCATCTTGAATACTAACTAAATAAATGCAATGATTATATTTATAATAGATGTACTACCAGTTATTGAGCTATTACTGTATCTGATGCTACAATGCACAATACTATTTGTTGGGTGAACTAATGAGGAAGACAAATATTCTAAGGATACAGTTTTAAGTGTGCTCAGCATTAGCAAAATTGGTTACATTCATCGAACCTATCTTATGGTTCAGTTGTTTGTCAAAACTGATATTACTGCCTCTTGCGTTGGAATTTCATAATACCCCAATATAGTAATATAATGCAACTGTGTTGGAGGAACACTCTGATTCTAAAATACCTTGCAGGTAAGAGCAGAGAATGCCAGGGAAGAGACAAAGTTGTTCCAGGCATACTTTTGGGGGGTAAATGTGCTTCAGTCAGGATTGGATATAACTCCTAACAAAAGAGACAAAAAAATAATAGTGGCTTAAACAAAATAGGAATCTATGTCTTTCTTATGGTAAAATTCAGAAGTAGGTCATGCAGAGTTAGTATGGTGGCTCTAGTGATGAAGTCCTCATGTTCATGGGATCCTTTTAGCTTTCTACGCCATAATACTAAAAATGTGCTCTCACAGTCAAGATTATGCTCCAGTAATTCCATCTGCATTTAGAGATAGAAGAAGAAAAGAAAAAATAGAAAACACTGCATACTTGCCTTTATCCCATTGCTAGGCCTCGTTGACATGCCAATCAATTTGCTGTAGAGACCATTACTGCTAAAATATCTGTGGAAGACAAAAAAGGGAAGAAAAGATGATGCTGAGAAATTCACTATTATAGCTTGTTCACATTATTATTAAAATTTTGCCTTTATTTTCAACATAATCAGAGGAATAGTTTCTAGACAGATCATCTCTTCACAGAATTAACCATATTTGAAGTAACTAGAAATTATTAGGTAAAATTTCAGGAAAAATGTCATGTATTTATGTATGATTTAATCTATTTTATCCTAAAAGTAAGATGCCTCCTAAAAATGAGTACACAATCCCTATAAAATGTTTTATTTAAGTAGAGTATAAAATACAATATTTTTACCTGTGATATTCTCATTAATTTGCCAAAAAGCAAAGCAAGCATTCCAGTTTAAGTCATGAAAAAGTAGTCTGTGTTGGACTAGAGGCCTCTTTTGCATAATTATTATCATCATGGAAATTATCTTCTCAATTACTAATTAAATAGCATTATAATTATATTTTCTTAAGAGAGGCACCACCATTTAGTTAGTTATTATTATGTACCAGATGCTACAATAAACAATATTGTTCACAGCATCTGGGAACAGATGTCAATTATAAACTTCAGACAAATTACAAAAACTTACTATTTGAAGAAATGAAAGAAAAGGAAAAAAATAACAAAATTGAAGGGAATTCAACCATTAAAAGAAGAAAAAAGTAAGTTGGGTATGATCCACATTTCTACAGCTTTTCCATCAAGGCTCTTGGTATTCATGGTGCAGGTCAGTTGGAACTCTAATAGAAATCAGAGGCCTTTTCAGCTTAAGGTGTCAGAGTGTGGGATTTACCAGAACTGTGAAAAATTGTTAAGAAGGCAGAAAATAGGTAATTCACAGCATAATGTTTGTGGAGGACTCAAAATCTTCTTTAAATCCCCTCTCCACAATTCCTTAGGTGATCTGTGATCTGTATGTGTGGGAGGAGAGGATTCTAAAAGGGTTAGAAAAGAGAAACAACTGGAAGATCAAAAGAACAGAGTATAGATTTCAGATGATGTCTACCTATGAGAGTGTGGAGTTTATGCCTCCTACTTTAAATGGACTGGTAAATGTATCAGTCTTTCATTATACCTTCTATAACAATGGAGGTTGGGGGGAGTTCAAGGTGATGAACTAATTCTTGCTTATTAGAACAAGAATTGAAATTCTTCACAAAATATACCACCTAGGGGTGCCTGGATGCCTCCGTCAATGAAGCAATCACCTGGGGCTCAGGTCATGATTCCAGAGTCCTGGGAACAAGCCCCATGCGCGACTCCCTCCCTGCTCAGGGTGGAGTCAGCTTTTCCCTCTCCCCCTGCTCCTCCCTCCACTCGTGCACACTCTCTCTCTTTCTCTCTCTCTCAAATAAATAAAATCTTAAAAAAAAAAAGATAGCATTTATGTTCTCTATAGTATCTCCACAATCACTCTGCAATATGTAATCCCAAATGTCCAATACTAAAGCATATACATGACAAAGAAAAAGAAAACAAATATTAGCCATAATTGACAAATATGCAGCCAACAAAAACTGATGCAGGGATCCCTGGGTGGCGCAGCGGTTTGGCACCTGCCTTTGGCCCAGGGCACGATCCTGGAGACCCGGGATCGAATCCCATGTCGGGGCCCAGTGCATGGAGCCTGCTTCTCCCTCTGCCTATGTCTCTGCCTCTCTCTCTCTCTCTCTGTGTGTGACTATCATAAATAAATTAAAAAAAAAAAAAGTGATGCAAAGATGTCCCAGAGACAGAAATTTAAAGAAACAAATATTTATATGAAACTGTTTATATGAGAATATGGTTTTAATAATGGACCAGTTAGAAGGATTAGTATAGGAACTGAAAATATCAAAAAGCACCAAAGGGAAATATAAAACTGAAAAACAAAATATCGTGAAAAAGCTTGGTCTGATGGGAAATTGTAAAGAGCTTTGAAGAAAAACAAGTAAGTGAAGTTGAAGGTAGAGCAGCAGAATACCTGGGATGAATAGTAAAGAGAACACAAATTGGAAAAGGTGAAGAAAACTGAAGTCCCAAAAAGAAGAGAAATGAAGGTGGGGCCAAAAAACAGGGAGGAGATTTTGGACTAATTTTTTTTATCAAATTTTTTTAAAAGAGTTCACTTAAATAACTTCATGATTTCTAAGAAAAAAAATTAAAAACTTCTTAAAAATTAAATGTATTATTTGAAAGCAGAGGAAAAAAGATGCATTACTTACATGAGAACAATAAAAATAATGTTTGAACTCACAACAAAAACAATGGAGGCGACAAAACAATGAAACATATGTTTACCAAGCTCAAAAGGGGTGCAGGGGAGAAAATGTCAACCCAGAATCCTGTACCTATGAAAAATAGTCATTAAAGAAAAACAGGTGCCTGGGTGGCTCAGTTAGTTAAGCATCTGCCTTCAGCTAAGGTCATGATCCCAGGGTCCTGAGATAGAGCCCCTGCATCTGGCCCCCACCTGCTTCTCCCTCTCCTTATGCCCCTGCCTATGCTCTCTCTCTCTCTCTCTCTCTCTCTCTCCCTGTCTCTCTGTCTCTCTCTCAAATAGATAAAGTCCTTAAAAATAAGAAGAAGAGATAATAATATTTCTCAAAGAAGTAGAACTTGATAGAATTTACCTACAGTAGAACTTCAATAAAGAAATAGTAAAGATATTTTTAGGTTGAAAAGAAGTAGTATCAGCTGGCAGCATGTAGCTACAGAAGAGAATTTATAAATCTTTATAAGTCTATCCTAAGGTAACATCATACTCATAGTCAAAGGCACAGGTATAAAAATATTAACATTAGTATTACTTGTAATAGACAAAATAGAAAAATGCAGAATGTAAATATTTAATTTATGCATTCTATTCTTTGTTCCATCAATCAATGTTTATTTAGTGTCTACTATGTGCCAGACACTAGGTACTGGAGATAAGTCAGTAAGACTAAAAATGCATATACCACTGAAATATGCCAATGAGACGCTATGGAGTCAAATGAAACCCAGTGGAGCAGAGGGATATATCATAAATAAGGTGTTTGGGGAAGGTTGCCGAGTTGTCATTTGAGCAGATCAGATACCTGAAGGAGATTAGCTACTATTTGTAAATCCCCTTTTGAGCTTCCAAAAACCCTTTGAGGTCTATTTATAGTACAAGTCAAGTAATAGGCTCAGGCATATAGAGCAAGTTGCTAACAATCCCAAAACTAAAAAAGTGATAGAACCATTTCTGGTTCAAGAAAGCACCAAGAATGCATAGTTTGAAAAACTCCTATGAAACACAAAGGGACAATATATTAAAAGAAGGGGGAGGAAAAAAGGGGGTAGGAGGGAGGAGGAGGAGGGAGAGAGGAAGAGGAGAAATAGTGAAAGACTAGCTTGCCTCAAAAATGAGAACATTTCACAGAACAGAAGCAGAGGGGGCAATGCTGAATAGCCTCTCACAGGGCTGCAGGAGAACTGAGAACGACCCGGAGGCACACTCCCTGTTTCAGACCATGGGCTAGGTAGGCATGTGCACCCTCCTGCCCCTGAGGTCCATTTATACCCCTGCTAAATGGATTTCAATTGATGGCCACTCTTGCCTAATCACAGTCATGAAATTCAAAATCTTGAAAAAAAAAAAAAAGGCCAACAAACAGCTGCGTTGGTATTTGAATTATTGGTACCTCAGTTATCATGTTTTTTTTTTTTTTTTTTTTTTTTTTAAATTTATTTATGATAGTCACAGAGAGAGAGAGAGAGAGAGAGGCAGAGACACAGGCAGAGGGAGAAGCAGGCTCCACGCACTGGGAGCCCGACGTGGGATTCGATCCCGGGTCTCCAGGATCGGGCCCTGGGCCAAAGGCAGGCGCTAAACCGCTGTGCCACCCAGGGATCCCCCAGTTATCATGTTTTAAGGGGAGCTGTACTATGCGGGCAAGACGATGGGCTCATTTATGTTCTTTTACGGCTGTGACATGCATGACTTTCATTGGAAGAGGGCTGAGAGTAAGCAAGAAACTGGTACCTTATGAGCTACAAATGGGTTTCTGAGAGAAAACCCAAAGCAGGTGAACCAAAACCATTCATGTTTTCCCCATGCAAGTGCTTGGAGGTAGTTGCTTATCCACCAGCATCTGAGATCCCCTCCAGCTGCCCTTGTTACACCACCCTTTCTGGAGTTAGCTTCACGTTCCAGTTTGGCAGGTATCCACATTCCAAACAACATGAAAGAAAAGATCCAGAAAAGAGCAAAAGGCAGACACAGACATTCTCTTTAAAGATTCTTAGGAGCCATCTCAAGGTATTTCTGACAGAAGCCCTCAACTTCTCCACACCTATTTACAAAAGAAGTTGGGAAATGCAGTCCTTATTTTTTGCGATGTACCAAGCTAAATTATTTCTTTCAGAAGAAAGGGGAGGGCAATGCATAAAGCAGAAGGAGATAATATGGATGGGCAACAGTTGTCCAAATCCACAAAGCCAATTCCAAAGGAGTTGAGAGAACAAACTTGCAAATGTAAGGCTCCCCTGCATTATCACTGGAAACTCAACTGTTGTGCAAATCTACAGAAGTAGTGACATACGGTTACATCGCTAATACAATTAACCAGCTGTACACAATGATCCTCATTGATAAAGCCTTCAGCAGCAATTTGTACCTACTCTTTCCTTAGAATCGCTGTTCTACTACAGAACAAAGATAAAGGGAATTGACAGTTTGTGAATGTCATCTATAGAGTTCATCACTGAGAGAGATAGGTATGTAAATGGAAGACATTTCAAGGTTTTAAAGTAAATGAATTGAAAGTCAAGTTAAGACCTTCACACTATGAAAAAAAAAATCTTCGCAGTTGCATGAGAAATAAATCTCAATTAAAAAGTAGGCTTTTAAGTTGATGGTAGGAAAAAAAAAGAAAAAAAAAAAAAAAAAACACTTCAATCCGGTGCTGAATCAACAAGAAAATAGTACAAGTGTTTTGGAAAGAAGCATTTAGATAGCTCAGAAATTGCAAAAAAATTGTTAGAGCACATCTTCAACAGCTCTGTTTTATGTAATTTTGACTGTATGGGTGAAAGCTAGTTAGACTAAAACAGGCGCACAACTGGGAAGTTGGTGAGAATTTTAAAATAATCTTCCCATTCTGCCAAACTTTTAAACTTTTTAAATATTCTTAGCACTAAGCCCTGTGTAATTACCCTGCTCTCATCTCAGGAGGAAGAAAAAAAAGAATGAAACACACACACAAGCACATTAAGATTGCCTCAATTCTATCATTCCCTTGATTCTAAATTCTAGGGCCACAAGTTCCCTTCACTTGGTGATTCTGACAGCAAATAGAACCAGCATCATTTTACAGCATTGTGAGAAAAAAAAAAAAAAGAACAAAACAAAAGAAAAAAACAAAACACCAAAAAAAAAAAACATGCCCACACTTCACTACATTATTTATGTGTTCTACCAATTTCCCCAATAATTATTTATTCAATCAATAAAAATTATGTATTTGGTGGTTTCTCTCTGCTAATCATTGTTAGGAGCGGACATGGCATGAGTGTGCCAGAAATCATTTCTTCTAGGGGTGCCTGGGTGGCTCAGTTAATGATTCACCCATGCCCAGGCCATGATCTCAGGATCTTGAGGTCAGATTGAGCCCCTTGTCAGGCTCCATGGTGAGCAAGGAGCCTGCTTGAGGATTCTCCTTCCCTCTCCCTCTGCCCCTCCCCTGTTTGTGTGCACATGCCTCTCTCCCTCTCTCTCTCTCTAAGAGATAAATAAACTTAAAAAACAAAACCAGAAATCATCTCTTCTAGAAACTCAGAATTTGGCAAGGGGAGATTGAAAGGAAAAGATTATGTAAAAATGGTGAGTGTTATGTTTGAGTGCATTTACAACAATACCGAGAAGACAAGGCGGGAAGAAATTTCACAGTAAAATAGGAAAAACTGAGAAAGAGATAACAACTGCACATGTTTTGGGGTTCACAGGAATGTCTCAGATGAATCCACACACAAAGGACATTCTTCACAAAGAAAAGCACATGAACAAAGGTAAAATCTTCAGGAAAAAATTGTCTCTCCTGATGCATAAAATAATGTTTCATCCACACAAATAAATCTGTTGAGTGCTGCATTAAAGAACTCCAGCTCTAGTTTGGATCTGGACTCTTAGGCATACCGGGGCTATGTCTTTAGGCAAGTTATTTCCATCCTCTAGATTAGGGCTTTACATCTGTAAAGAGATGAGGATATCATTGTCCAACACACAAAAAAATAAGTGATGCAATATGTGTTGCATTTTTCGTAATCTCTGCCTCATAGTTTGAGCTCATTAAAAATCAGTTATTTTATTCCTCTGTCTGCTTATCTCAATGATGTTTATACAGATGAAAACCCACGACTTTGGCCAGTGGCTTCCTGATGGCTCTACTACCTCAGTCCCACACCCCTCAGCTCGGCTGTGAGTGACATTCAGGCAGACTGCCCAGCACCTCCTGGGACAACTCCCTAGTGATGCTCTTCACCCATGGGTGTCTCTTGCTCCTACTTCATATCCTCTATCATGGCCCATCCAGAACCCTTTGCAGGAATCATTTAATTCTTGCAAATCATGGGTTCCAAAGGGCCCATCTGCATTTAAAACTACAGAGCAATAAATGAAATTTTACTCTGTGATCTCCCACTGTTAAGTTAATACTATTCTATTTTATGATGTTAGTTACTTTCAAAATTTAGTCTAAAACATATTTTTGGTTCAATTAGAGCCAGGAGTCTAAAATTTTTTCATACATTTTATAATGTGCCTAGGGTTAAATAAAGCTGGGCATGGTGCCCGTAATCAAGGTAATCTTCATTCATAATGTTATTTCTTTTGAAAAATCAGATTACACTTACAGGGACCTTTCCCCCCTCCCCACAAAGTAACACAAGAGTCAAAGGTCTTCCTAATATTGGTTTGTTTTATTCATTTATTTGTCAATGTAAAATGTAATTTTGCTTGCTTTATATTCTCTGTTCCTAAATGCTTTTAGCATGCCAGGAGACACTAGACAACAAATTCAGGTAAATTATGTCAACACTCAGATAATTATATTTTATACCAATGTTTCTCTACTGCACCTGATATTCACTGTGTCATTATTTATAGACTAAGCAAATATTTTTCTAATTTCATCAATTGATACTTGGTTTCTTCAACTTGAAAATTGTGGATATGTATTGTTTTATATCACATTGAATAAACACAGCTTCCTATTTTTTTAGCATAGGATATATTTCAATAAATATAAAAGGGGATCCCAATATATCAAGTAGATGTTGTATTTCCAGTGAAATAGATGACTGATGACAGATAGATAAGAAATGTAAATTATCTTCCATTTAAATAAAGAAAATAATGGTGCTCACCCAGTGAGTCTATTCCAAATATGCACTTGTCTTATTTAATTTTTTCACTTATTTATCTGTGTCCTTTTATTCTCTCCTCCTTTGGTGACTGGATTGATTTTTCTAACAGTTTTGAAATCAATGCATATTTTTTTCATTTTCATGCATGCTATAATATCAAATTTTCAATTATATTTCCATTATATCTCTATTTTGCTTGTCTAACATTTTTCTTTTTCCGTTGATCACACCTGAGATTTCAGTATCTTTGTTCCTCTATTTTTATTTTGTATTATCCAAATTACTTGCTCTTATCATGGGCAGTTTGATTTCTACCAATTAAATATCCCACATAAAAGCAAGAGTATTATTTTACACCAATTTTATCTTTCTCTCTTGCCTTTTTTTCAATTCTTTTTCTTTAATATCCAGACTCCTCCTGCTATTACATTCACTTGTATTTGCTAAATTCATTGAAATTTGTTCTTTTATTTTAAGATTTTTTTTTTTTTTTTTTTTTTTTTTTGAGAGAGAAAGAGAGACAGACAACAGGGGGAGGAGAGCAGAGGTGGCAGGGGAGGATGGAGGAAAGAACCTCGAACAGACTCCACACTGAGTGCAAAGCTGGACTTGGAGCTGAATCCCACAACCCTTAGACCATGACCTGAGCCAAAACTAAGAGTCGGAGGCTTAACAGACTGAGCCACCCAGGCACCCCATAAATTTGGCCTCATTTTTATAATTGATATTTCTTTTGAATTATATGAGCCAGCAAATCCAAAATTTGTGATAACGTATCTATGCTAGATAAATGTATTCTATTCAGGGATAGTCTACATAATATGATACCAAGCTATATCACTGAACTTATAACTCATTAAACTTTCCTTTGGGGACACAAAATTTTAGCAACTGTGCATTTACATGAAGTATTAATGTTTATGCCTTTACCCTGCTTTGTCTTTGCTATTTTTCTTTGTTATTTTCCTGTTCATTAGGAACTACTTTCCTTTGGTCCCTGGATTTAAACCAGATTCTGTGGCTTTTTCTTTTGGTGACATTGTTTATTTATTTATTTATTTATGATAGTCACAGAGAGAGAGAGAGAGAGAGGCAGAGACACAGGCAGAGGGAGAAGCAGGCTCCATGCGCCAGGAGCCCGATGTGGGATTCGATTCCGGGTCTCCAGGATCGCGCCCTGAGCCAAAGGCAGGCGCCAAACCGCTGCGCCACCCAGGGATCCCTCTTTTGGTGACATTGTTCTTCATAACCTTGCTTTCCTCAAATCAGTTTTAAGTATTCTATCCTTATTTGGCTGCCCAATGAATTGTTTGGTTCCTTTTGAACAGGTGGTTTGAATTTAAAATATGTACAAGATGCCACAGTGGCTCTGGGAATTTGCCTGCTTGCAAGGTCACCAAGAAATAAGAATATGGATAGAATAGATTATGAATCTGCTGTGCTCCCTCAATGTCTCTTAAACATTGAAATTAGGATTCTCAGTTTCTATTTACATATTTTTTTGGTAATAATTTCAAATTCAGCACAAAGATTTTATAGATCCAAAGATAGTTTTAAGTAAAATTTTAAAAATTTTCTTTCTATGAAAAAAAAAATTTCTATGTATTTTGGTCATTAAGGCAAATATTGAAGCATGGAATATTCCACATAAAGATCATCATAAATAGAAATACCTGGGTGACTTAGTGGTTGAGCATCTGTCTTTAGCTCAGGGTGTGATCCTGAGCTCAGGGGTCATGGGATCGAGTCCCACATTAGGCTCCCCACAGGTAACGTGCTTCTCCCTCTGCCGGTGTCTCTACCTCTCTCTGTGTATCTCTCATGAATAAATAAATAAAATCTTTTAAAAAATCATTAAGATGCAGTCCTTAATGCACCAGTTTCTTTCTTTCTTTCTTTCTTTCTTTCTTTCTTTCTTTCTTTCTTTCTTTCTTTCTTTCTTTCTTTCTTTCTTTTTCTTTCTTTCTTTTTTCTTTCTTTCTTTCTTTCTTTCTTTCTTTCTTTCTTTCTTTCTTTCTTTCTTCTTTCTTTCTTCTTCTTTTTCTTTCTTTCTTTCTTTCTTTCTTTCTTTCTTTCTTTCTTTCTTTCTTTCTTTTTTAAGCAACAAGATCACCTGGTAAGATTATAGGAAAAAAATTTGGTATGGCCTTGTAGGAGCTCTACTCTAGTCACAAAGGACACAGATGATTCTCTGTTGGCTTCTGATTTTATTTATCTTTGTAGTTGTGTTTATTATTCCTATTGGCACATGTTATCATAATTTCATTATGCATTTTAGACAATATCCACTGATTTCTTAAAGGACATATAAAGAATTAATTTGTTTATATTAATGCCTATTTCCCTTTATTCAAATATTTGATATTTCTTCAACATCTTTCAATGTCCTCCTGGTTGCCTTTCTAATTAAAAGAGGATATTTATCAAACATTTTATCAACACCTACTTTAATGCATTAATGTAATACCAATGCTGAAGCAAGGATGATTGGATCATTCATATTTCCTTCCCCTTCTCTTGAAGGAATTGCCTTTTGAAAACAATTGTTTCACATTGATAAAGTTTCCCAAGAAGCCTGGAATCGGACAATTTGAAGGTGGCACTTGATGATGACAACCTTTTTCTTGTTGGAAACTTCACTCCAGTTCTGTTCATTGAGTGGTTGTTCAGTTCTATGGATGTGAAGATTATACTAACGTGACGTGAAGGTTATACTAACACAGTCCTTTAGCTTTGCTATTGCAGACACTTTGTGCTTACTTCTTCCAGTGGACTAAACTGTTCCCAATCGTCACCACTGTGGAATCTTGCCTCAGGATTAGGGATAGCACTTTCTTGGGATGTTTCAGTGGGATGGTTCTTTTCCCCTCAACAGAGTTTGTAGATCCTTGGTTTTAACTTATAAAGATCTTCATAAATCTCCAAATGTAATAGAGGTAAATCTACCCAAATACTAATAACCCAGTTTCAGGTTTCCCATAGGCTCTCATTTCAGAATTCCTCCTGCCTTTCTTGACAGCTGTCTGAACACAGGAAATGGAAGCTCATTCTTTCATAGGTGGTTCTAGAGACTTACCCTTCTGACTATGGCATATAGCAGGGATTCACCTAACACTCTCTCTTTGAACATTAGATTGAAACAAATATTTGCACACATTGGACACCAGACAGGTTAGGGCAGTGGTCCTTGAGAGAAAGGTGAAGTAATAAAATAAGCCCTACAGTTGCCCTAGACTGGTGAGAATTTATAGGCTACAGTGCGGAAAGGGAGAGACCAAGGGCACTCTAAAGGTCTCTCTGAATAGCAGAGTTCCAGAATTTAATGAAATGACTAAAAATCGAACAAGTAAAAGAGATGAGCCATGTCCAAAAGAATGAAGAGAAAGACTAATTTCTGTGCAAATAATTTACATAGATATTTCCCCCTTAAGGAGGTGGAGCATAACTCTCAAGCCCTTGTGTTTTGCATTTAGTGTCTTGTCTGGACTGTGTGCTGAGCTTAGAGTATGGTATAGAAGGGAAGGACAGGACTTCACAGTAGATAAACCTAGCAAATACTACCTCATCTAGGTTTGTTGGATCCAGATTAAAGTTTATATCACCAGGATATGTCAGGCTGATAATATGCACTTTTAATATGATGGGTTGAGAATGGCACTTGATCTCTGTGCTCTTCCTTCCCCAAACCCATAACCTAGGTGGACCATAAAAAACACATCAGACAAATCCAAACTAAGGGTCATTCTATCAAATCATGACCAATTCTCTGAGAAGCTGTCTTAGACCAGAGGAAACCAATGAGACAGGATGCCTAAGCATAATGTGGTACCATTAATGGGATCTTGAAAGAAAGAAAACAACATTAAGAACAAACAAACAAGCAAACTCTAAAGAAATTGGTTAGTGAGTAACAATGTGCTGTTACAGATTCCTTAGTTATGACAAATGTACCATAGGCTGGCCTTACCAAATGTGGGAAAGGATGTGGAAAGCTTCCTATGTGGTACAGCCACTTTGGAAAATAGTTTCATTGTTTCCTAAAATGGTTAACTTAAACCTTCCATATGCAACAGCTACACTGCTTCTGATAAAAGCGTATGTCCACACAAAATATTGTACAGAAATATTCAGAGCAGCTTTACTCATAACAGCCCAAAAATGGAAACTATCAAAACATCCATAACCAGATAAATGGAAAAACAAATTGTGGTATATCCATAAAATGGAATATTCCTCAGCAATAAAAAGGAATTAAATATGTTTAATTGAGACACACATGAAAACAGCTGAATCTCATAATTGTTGCTAAGAGAAAGAAGCCAGATGTATTGTTCAATTCAATTTGTATAAAATGAACAAAAATGTACTGCAAGTGGACAGAAAGCACATGAGTGGTTGCCTGGGCCCAGGGATAGGTGATGGGACAGAAGGATAGATTACAAAGGTCACAAGGAAATTTGTAAAAATGAGGGGTATGTTCATTATCCTGATTGTAATGATGTTTTTGTAAGTGCATACCTATGTCAAAACTCATCAAACTGTACACTTTAAATAGATCTAATTAATTTCACATCAGTTATACTGCAATAAAGCTGTTCAAAAATAAGTATGGATGACTCTATCCTATGGTTTCTGGGCCAATTACCCCAAGCCTAACAGATAAAAGATCTTCCCTCCCTGAAGTCAAGAGCCCTCCTCCCTATGGCCTCCTAGAATGACTGACAAGGGAAATTTGATTTGCTTCAAGGAAAACTCTGCTCTCACCTACAGAGCTATGCTCTGTTCCTTTGTCCCTCAAAAGAAAATCAAACAATAATTCAACATCAGAATATTTTCTAATATCTTGGTTATTCATTCTTAAGACCCCATGTGAGGCATCAAAAAGACCAGAATAGTCTGGGTTCAGCACAATACTTTTCTATCTGTCTTCTTCCATACAAAGCTTCGAAAAAGTTTAAATTATTGCTTTAACTATAGTGACCTACTTACACATTTAATCTAAATCCACAAATACAATGTCAAATCATCTAAATTTTGACTCTTGGCTCAATATTGCAATTTAAGTTATCTTTTGTTATGACTGGCAATTGTCTCAACTTTTAAATTTTTATTAACATCATGTTGCTATTGAATTTCATTCTATTTCATTCAAAATGGGATTAATGCTTTTCTGTTAACCTGAAAGGGATTCTTTGATTATGTCACTTTATGTCAGAGAGCACCATATTGGATATTTCTAACTGGACATTTGTTTATGTATATTGCTGCTGGAAGTTTATTCTCTTTGGCTGCCCAGAATCCAGTCACCATTCTGATTGGAAGAATATTCCATGTTGGGAGGTAGGGCCAGCAATATTCCCCACACCTTGGAAGGTAAATGCAGTCAGTCAACTGATCCTTGGCCATGTATGTATTTGTGCTTAGAAATAAATCTTGGGTTTAGCATTCATTTACTGTGGCAACATCCAGTGGCTTGGATATATTCTGCAGCAAAAGATATGTGACCAGTGGCAGCATCAGAAGCAGGCTATTCCTGCTGCATGTCCTTGACTGAGGAGGCTCCTCTTGCCTTTCCGGTCTAGTATATTAGTAGGTGTTTATCGTGTCTTTTTCTCTATAGCCAGTAAACTACTATTCAGCTTCAGTTTGTTCCAACCAGTTTCTGTTGCATGCAATTAGGAATATTAAATGATACATATGTGTACATGTTCATATAACAATGATATAATGCATTTCTTGGTGGGTCCTGGTAGGGAGCTACTCTTTATGTTCAGTAATCTATGGCAATGAAGAGAAGGTTGGTGTGAGAGCCAGGTAACTTCAAATTCCTTGTTGTAAGAGCTAAGAGCACAGGCTTTGAGGTCAAACCCAGGAGTCCGTATCTCAGCTCCCCCGTCCTGTATGATTTGGAGCAAGTTACTTATTCTCTCTTAGCCTCAATTTCTGTTTCCACAAAATGGGGATGATAATATCCCCACCTTTGCCGTGACAAGTAAATAACTAATGTACGTATTTTGAAAAGTATCTGGTACATAATAAGCACTTGGTAAATGTTTGTTATTGTTGCTGTTGTTGTTGCTTTTTTACTATGGAGTCTGATGTTCAGTGTTTTGAGTCCCAACTCATTAGTTTTGTGACACGGAACAAATGATATATCATATAGTCTGTGTGTGTGTGTGTGTGTGTGTGTGTGTGTGTGTGTGTACTCTTTCACTTTTGGCTCTGTCATCTATACAATCCGGAGAATAATAAGATTATTAAAGAGTTAATAAGATAAAGAGGGCAGGGTACTTATCATGGTGTTTGATTACACACTACAAATATTAGCTATTATTTTAATGATTGTATCACTGCATCTCCTTGGGCCTTGTAGTCCTTCTCCACATAATGAAGATATTGAAACTAGATTAAGTTGTCTACTTATTGCAGGTTTGAAGTAATTCTGTGTGTTCTCCTAAGTGTCTCATGTGATAAATTCAAACAAAGTCCTGGCACTCTAGGGCCTGTTCCCTCAAAGTGTGTCTGGACTCCTACTGAATTAGAAACACCAGAAGAGCTCGTTAAAATGTAGAGTCCTGAGGCTCACCCTAGACTGACCAAATTGGAATTTTCATGGTGTGACCTAGGACTCTACATTTAAAAATACATCCTCTAGGTGATTTAGGCTCTAACACTGGAAAAATTTATAAGTAAAAGGCATATGAGGATTCAACAGGAATACGTCAGCATAAGTCTAATTAGAAAATTGTGTGTGTGCTTGTGTTTGTGTTTGTGTGTGTGTGTGTGTGTGTGCGCGTGTGTGCTGTCAGGAATAGATATCAGACAGGCCTGAAGCCTAAGCATGCTAAGAGAATGTATAATTCTGAGGATAACTTTGTGGAAGAGACTGATTCTGTTATTTCTCCATATGAGTTACTTTTGTTGCCAGTCAGAACAGGTGTTTAGTCAATGTGATGTTTAAATATCTTTTGACTTGGATTTCTCTTGCAGTTATTGGTTGGTTTAATTCCATTGAAATGATGACAGAACTTTTCTTCTTCTCTTTTTTCACTCAGATTACTATGCCAGGTGTCATTTATGGTAGCTGTCAATTTGTGAGCACCTACTCAATGCTAAAAACTTTATTTACTTTATATACATAATCTTATTTAATCCTTACATAAAGTGTTATTAATCACTTTTTTTACAACAGAAAATGATAAGACAAGAACACAAAGAAAAAAACAAGACCCAGTACAGTTTAACATGTTGCCCCAAATCTAGCCTATAGTAGTTACTGTGGCTAAAAATTGAGTCCAAGTGTGTATGACTCCAAATCGGGGCAAGTGTTTTAGAGAACTGTGTTTTTTTGTTTGTTTGTTTCTTTGTTTGTTTTGAGAGAAGGAGAATACAAACAGGGGGAGGGGCAGAGGGAGATGAAGACAGAGAATCTAAAGCAGACTTCCCACTGAGTGAGGAGCCCGACAAAGGGCTAGATCCCATGACCCTGAGATCATAACCTGAGCCCAAACCAAGAGTTGAAAGCTCAATCGACGGAACCACCTAGATGCCCTAAAAGAGCTGTTTTAAAGTACATTTGAAAGTACCTTTAGCTGCCTTTGCTCATCATCAGAGGAAGTTGATAGTTTTAATGCAGAAAATACTTTCTGAAATCTATGGAAATACCAGTCTTTTATTTTGTATCTGTGTGTGACTTGAAAAAAGAAATTAGGAAATCTTCAGCAAGAAATAGATATATTAATAACTATAATCAAAGCAAGAGTTCAGAAAATGAAGAAGGCTCTCAGATACTTGGCTTTATGACATCTAAACCCCAGCTAATGGCTCCTTCATGACATTTACTTAGAAAAAGCCTGTCAGGAAAGACAGTTGCCACCCAACCACCAATGAACCTCAAGTCATGGAGATAAAAAGAGAAAGTTAAAAATGAACTTGTTTATTTGTGGAAGAAGGGCTCCAGGAAGGGTTTACAGATATAGTTGACCATTGTAAAACATGGGAATTAGGGTTGCTGAACCTCACAAAGTGAAAAATCTGCATATAACTTTTGACTGTTGACCCACTGTTGACCAAAAGCCTTACAGATAATATAAACAATTAATATCTACTTTGTATGTTATATGGTATTCTCACAATAAACTAGAGATAAGAAAATGATACTAAGAAGATTATAAGGAAGGGAAAATACATTTACAAGACTATGCTGTATTTATAAAAAATCTGTGTATAAGTGGACCGATGCACTATGAACCTGTTTTGTCTAAGAGTCAACGGTATTTCAATATTTTTCCTGAAAATTCTTACCATAGATATTTCTGATACTAAAAAGATCGAATATAACAGTAGCAACCTTAATCCCTCAAAATCACAAAAATTCTATTTATAACTTCTAAAGGGGTTTATTAAATATTGATGTAAATGGTTACTATTTGTGAATGATGTTCAGGGAGGTATTAAGCCTTCAGTATTTCTATTTCCTCATCTGTAAGACTAGAAGAATAATAATGCCTAATTGAGTAGATAGCTCAGAGGAGTAAATAAGTTGCAGCATGTAAAATGATTATGAAGATGTTTGGCACATAATAAGGCCTAAAATAATATTGCTAATATTATGCTTGACTTAATAACATTGCCAATATCAAGTTACTATTATTATTGCTGCTATTAGTACCTCAAATGGGAGACAGCTGTGAGGATGTTGCCTATATGCTCCCAAAGCAGTGTATGAAGGAACTGAGCAAGGAAACATCTTCCGGAAAATAAGAGTGATAATGGCAAGATCAATTGCTGAGTTATTGACAAATTCTAAATATGCAGCAAGTGAAGGAGCCCCAAGACATCTGCAGGAGTCACAGTTTAATCAGAACCATGGACAGGGAATGATGGTGAGCTCATGGAGGCATGCTAGAGTACTACATGATGGTTAATGCTCACAGTGTAATCTGTTACTGGTTATTTGAAATCCTTGCAAACTAATCTCCTTGAATGTATATGTAAATTATTACAAGTGACACCCCTCATGTTAAGAAATACGGTGCTTCTCATATGTCAAGTCAAATGACAATTTATGGATGATCGAACTGTTTGGAAAACTCTATTTAGAAGGAGAATCAATGATCTCCCCCAAGGCTCTAAGTTCAGGTTTTGTTCATTGCGCTTTCCAGATACAAAATATATCTAATTTGGTTGTTGTTTAATGAATAAGCAATAGGAGGAAAGACACAAATTGTCAGTTACCTTTGAAATGAGGGCATTTTCAAAATTATTAATGAAGAGTAGAAATATCTAAATAACCTCAGTGGTTTGGAAAAGACTGTGAACCTCCTAAACCTATGTTACTAAGGGTGGAATTACAATAAGCTTTTTCATAGATTTATTCCTCCTTTCCTGTTTTATGGACATGATATTAGTATTTATGAATAATACTTGTTTTATTAGAATGATGAGGGTTTTGTTTTTTTTTTAAACTAATCTGCTTTTGTTAAGTTTTGCAGGCTCCTTTAAAAATCTAACTATGCTCTATTAACCAGCTTTGAGAAGTAAAAAGCTGTTCTCTATCCTGCTGAGTAAATATGAATTTCACAGTTAAATACATAAAATAATGATTACATCCAATGGTCACGAGGGACATGTTTTTAGGAGTATACTAATTAAACTACATCCTTCAGACAACATGTTTCTACACTTACTAGCAATGAACCATATCTGATTGGTCATTAAGTAATTAGGAATGCTAATGTAAATAAAGTGCCATTCAAATGGGGCTTCAGACTAGAGATGAATCATATATTCTGTCTTATGGTCTGAACTATATACAGATCAATCAAGTAAAACACGGAAAGAAGTACTTAAAGAAAAAGTACCAAGGAAAAAGTACTTAAGACCAAAAGGAAAAGATGCTTCTATCCATCATTTCTTGCTAAATAGATTCTGTATTTTTAAGCAGGGTTATTTTTAAAATTTTACTGATAATATAAAAGTGTTATAAACAACTTAAATTGTGACCCTACATTTTTCTACGCTTTTGTAATTTACATTTCTGTGTGTGTGTCTAGTTTCTGTGAAATAGCAAATATGAGAAGTCCAAGAATATACAGAGTCATGAAGATTGTGAGATAGAAATGGGAAAATCCCTGACATTGGACCAGAAAGAGAGGAATACTGACTAAAAGTTGAGAAGTGGAACAATTGGAAGAAAAAGAGGAGAAATGACAAAGTATTTGAAGTTATTTATAAAACTACATAATAATAGGATGGGTTTCAAAACCACAAGATCTATAGTCCTTAAATCAGGACTATGTGTCAAGAAAATTTAATGAAAGTATTTACTCAAGTATTAAAAATAAGAAAAAGGATACATTGTACAACAATATTAGAATGAGTTAATACAAAAATCCTTAAGAACTGGAAAATTTTCAAAATTATGATTCCTTGCTTGCATTGGTAATAAGAACTTACTTACCTGGCATCTAGGTAGGTGCCAAATAAATATTTGTTAAATTAATTAATGAATGCACTAATTATGCAAATTTCAATATAAGACATGTCCTTTTTCTAGAAAATAAATAAAGAACCAAATATTTTCAATATGTTATTTTGTCACAGTGACAGCCTTTTAATAATTTTCCTGCCACTTCTGCTTCTTTATGCCATCTTTTGTTGGGGCACAATTTACATTCAGTAAAATGAAGAAAGTGTACTAAGAATAAAGCTTGATAATGTTGTACATAAGCACATGGCCCTTAATATCACCCAGATTCAGCACATTTTCATAACAATGAAGATTCTCTTCTATCTTTTGTTTGTCAATATCAGTCTCTTCAATGATAGCCACTTACAATTTTTACTTCTTGAATTTTTTTATAAGTAAAGGCATATATTGTGTACTACTTATGTCTTACTTCTTTCAGTTAATGTAATATTTTTAAGATTCACCCATGTCATTATATATGTCAAATATATATGTATATAGATATATTGTCATGTATATATATATATACACACCACACACAATGTTTATGCCACACATATATATCATACTCATACAAAAAAGTAAGTTGTTCTTTTTTATTGCTGTACAATATTCCATTGTATGAATACATTAGAATTTGTTTATCCATTTTCCTATTGAAAGGCATTTAAGTTTTTTGCCAGTTTTGGTTATTATGGGAATTCCTGTAAGGCCTTTTAGTGGACATGCTGATTCATTTTTCTTGAGCAAGTATTTAGGAATGGAAGTGCTAGGATGTATATTAGAATGTATTTAATATGTCAAAATTGTTAAACATTTTTTCAGTAACATTGTACAATTTTACATTCATTCAAATAAAGCATGGCCCTTATCCACATTCACATTTTTTATATTTATCCTGGGAAATATGTGGCAATACCTTATGATGGCAGTAATTTGCATTTTCCTCATGTCCAGTGATGGTGGTAATTTGCATTTTCCTCATGTCCATTTTCCAATGGAAACGTAAATTTTTTTGAAGGAAATTTTTTTTTTCGTATATGGTGCAAAGAAATCACACTGCAATTGTTTAATCTTGATTACCTTACCTCATACAACTCATTAAATTTATGAAATAAAAGGTATTTGAGGTGGCTCAGAGATATAAAAGTGGAAGCTTAAGTAATAGTGCTTACTAATAAAGCAATAGGCTTCTAGAACAAGAGTCAGTAAAGGCCAATTCAGCCTTCATTTATCTTTTTTTTCCTTTTAATCCTTTTATTTTAAAGTACTTTTAAATTTACATCTAGTATTCAGAAATACCACAGATAGATACCTTCCTGAGAAAAGAAAACTCAACAACCTAGGAATAGAAGGGAACTTCCGTAACTTGATAAAACATAATCCATTTAGGGGATCCCTGGGTGGCGCAGCGGTTTAGCGCCTGCCTTTGGCCCAGGGCGCGATCCTGGAGACCCGGGATCGAATCCCACGTCGGGCTCCCGGTGCACGGAGCCTGCTTCTCCCTCTGCCTGTGTCTTTGCCTCTCTCTCTCTCTCTCTCTCTCTCTCTCTCTCTGTGTGACTATCATAAATAAATTTAAAAAATTAAAAAAAAAAAAACCATAATCCATTTAAAGCCCACAGCAATGATCATATATGAGGATGAAAACAGAAGGCTTTCCCCCAAATTTGGGCACAAAACAATGTTGCTTTTTATTATTTCTATTTAGCATTTTACTGAACATTCTAGTCAGAACAATTAGGCAAGCAAAAGAAATGGAAAATCTCCATATTGGAAAGGAAGAATTAAAATTATCTCTATTTGCTGATGGCATGATTTTATGTATAGAGTATCCTAAAGAATTCACAAAAAGATAGAATTAATAAATTAGTTAAAATAAACTTACAAAAATAAATTATATATATATTAAAATTAAAAATCTGAAAATGAAATTGAGAAAACATTTCATTCATAATTGCATCAAAAGGAATAAAATACTTAGGAATAAATTTAACAAAAAAAGTAAAAGATTCACATACTGAAAACTACAAAACACCACTGAAAAAAATTAAAGAAGACCTAAAACATACCTTACTCATGCATTGAAAAGCTTGACATTAGTAGAATGGTAACACTGCCCAGGTTCTCTGCATATTCAGTGCAATCCCTATCAAAATTCCAGATAACATTTCTGCAGAAATTGACAAGCTGATCCCAAAATTCATGTGATAATTCAAGGGATCCAGAATAGCCAAATTTGTCTTGAAAGAGAAGATCAATGCTAGAAGACTTACACTTCTTGATTTCAAAACTTATAGCAAACTGCAGTGATCAAAACTACATGGCATTCACCTGAAACTAGTTTAATACTGTAGTCTATGCCATTCTCCAACTGCAATTAAAATAAAAACTTTTAAAAAGAGAGAGAGAAAAAAAGGACTGCATGGTACTAGCATAATGATATATAAAACAGTGGAAGAAAATTCAGAGTCAAGGAAGAATTTTTAGATTTATGGTCAATGATTTTCAATAAGGCTCAAGACATCAATGTGGAAAAGAATAATCTTTGGAAAAAAATGGTGCTGGGACAACAGATAGATATCCATCTGTGAAAAAAAATGCAGTTGGAATTCTAGTTCAGGCCATATTTGTCTGGAATTAAGACCAAATAAAGTAAAAATGGTTCAAATATCTAAATGTAAGACCATTTAAAATTACAAATTCTTAGAAGAAAACATAAGCCTGAATCTTTGTAACTTTAGATTAGGCAATGATTTCTTAGACATGATACCAAATCACAAGCAACCAAATAAAAAGATAGATAAATTGAACTTAACCAAAATTTAAGAAGTGTTTACTTCAGGGATCCCTGGGTGGCGCAGCGGTTTAGCGCCTGCCTTTGGCTCAGGGCGCGATCCTGGAGACCCGGGATCGAATCCCATGTCGGGCTCCCGGTGCATGGAGCCTGCTTCTCCCTCTGCCTGTGTCTCTGCCCCCCCCCCCTGTGTGTGTGTGTGTGTGTGTGTGTGTGACAATAGTAAATAAATAAAAAAAATTAAAAAAAAAAAGTGTTTACTTCAAAGTACATTGTCAAGAAAGTAGACAGGAGAAAATATTTGTAAATCATATGTGTCATGTAACAATAATATTCAGAACTCTTCAAATAAAATGAAAAAAAGAAAATGAAATAAAAAATTGAGCAAAGTGTTTGAATAAATATTTATCTAAAGAAGATTTACAAATGTCTAGTAACCACATGGAAAAATGTTCAACATCATTAGACATTAAGAAAATGTAAATCTGGGCAGCCTGGGTGGCTCAGTGGTTTAGCACCACCTTCAGCCCAGGGCCTGATCCTGGAGACCCGGGATAGAGTCCCATGTCAGGCTCCCTGCAAGGAGCCTGCTTCTCCCTCTGCCTGTGTCTCTGCCTCTCTCTCTCTCTCTATGTCTCTCATGGATAAATAAATAAATAAAATCTTAAAAAAAATAAAAGAAAATGTAAATCTAAAATAAAACCACACTTGATTTCCATTAGGGTGGTTATGATCAAGAAGAAGGATAAAAACAAGTGCTGGCAAGGAACACACCCATGTCCATGTAAGGACACTGGAATCTTCATATATTTTTGGTGGGTAAGTAGAATGGCGCATTTGCTTTGGAAAACAGTTTGGTAATTGCACAGAAATTTAGAGTTATCTTACATCCAATAACTCCTCTCCTAGGTAAATATACAAGAAAATTGAAAACATATTCACACAAAAACTTGTAAACAGATATTCATCTTTGCGCCGTCATTCACAGTAGCCAGTCTCACTACCAGGATATTCACACTGACACAATCCCCTGATCTTAGTTAGATTTCTCCAATTTTACATGTGTGTATATTGAATCTTATGCAATTTTATCAACCTATGGTTTGTGGATCTGCTGTCATAGTCAAGTTAGAGAAGCGTTCCATCACCAAGGTGTTCCTCATTTTGCCGTTCCTCATTTTGCCCTTTTACAAACAAAGCACCTTCCCATCTGCTAGGCCTGGGGAGCTGAGAATTGGAAAACGGAGGTAATCTTCTGCCACTGGGTGACAACCCTGAGACATGCCTACCAAGTATGGGGTGGGGATGGGTTCTCTGGCTGCCACTGCTGCTGTCAGGGAGTGGGTGGGAAATCAGTTGCTTCACACCCCTACCTCTACTGGCATCTGGCTTGCCACTGCCTTTGGGTAAGTCCCTACTGGGCTTTCCTCTACTAGTGCTTTGGCCAAAAGGAGCAGGTTTTACTTAGGTATGTATATGTTTGCTTGTTTTGTCCCTTCTTGTTGGCACTGTGGATTTCAGGCTCTCTAGTGCCCAACCAGGGACATAAGAGAGATCAAAAAGAAAAACCAAGGTATTCAGGTGAGGTGATCCTACAAGTCCTGAGTTCCCTATCCAGCCCACCTTTTTTTCACCTTCAGAGTCCTTTTATGATTGTTTGGTGAATAATTTCCAATCTATTTAGTTATAAGTAGAGGGAAGGAATTGGGAAAATGGAGTCTAGGCATCTTGTCCCTCCCTTGTCTCTCTGTCTGTTTTTACAAATAAAGCTTTATTGGGACACAACCATGCTCACACTCACTCTTTAAATATTGTTTATTGAGGACTTAGGCTACAGTTATAGGTAGGTATTTTCAACAAAGATAATAATGCCTACAAAGCTTAAAACATACCAACTAGACCTTTACAGAAAATGTTTGATGTCCCCTACTCTAGAAGAAAACATGTCCCCTACTCTAGAAGAAAACAAGCAAAGTTTTCTTAGAACACAAAACTCACCAATCATTTAAAAAAATGTAAATTGGACTTAAGCAATGATTAAAGTTGTCCTCCAAAATAGCATGGACTTAGGCATGATTACTGCCTTTCAAGGAATCATCTATACCACAGAATGCTTGGGAATCCAACAGAATCCTGTGTATATCTGAAAAGTCTGCTAATGTAGCATCTTTTTTAAATCACATGAGAACACAAGTGAATGCCCTGAGTGATCCAACCTCCAGCCTGAGGACTTAGTAACAATCAGTGGTTCAGAACATGAGATTCTTTTTCTTTTTTTGCACAATGTTTTTTTTTTTTTTAAAGATTGATTGATTGATTGATTGATTGATTGATTCACAAGAGACACACACACACAGAGAAATAGGCAGAGACACAGGCAGAGGGAGAAGCAGGCTCCATGCAGGGAGCCTGACATGGGACTCAATCCCGGGTTTCCAGGATCAGGCTCTGGGCTGAAGGCGGTGCTAAACCAACTGCTGAGCCACCCGGGCTGCCCAGAACATGAGATTCTTGATGGAAAAAATTGTCACTGATTTTTGGGAATTATTGGCTTAGCCTGTGTTTTCTCCTGCATATGTCTGTGTTGTTGGTGTGGTATTTGCCTCCAATATAGTCAAACAGCCACCAAATGGGCCACGTCCATGTTAGTGGCACCACTTGTTGACCAGGTCCCATTGTGGAAGAGAATGGACTATTGAAGGGGGTCACTGAGAGGACATGACCACTGGTTGACCCACTGGCTGGACCCCAGCAATCAGAGGCTCCTCACCTCCTCCTCTATCCCTATAATCTGAGTTTTACCTGCTTTCCATGCTTTGAGATAGAAATGTGGTTTTGAGAACATCGGGATGGTATGCATGAATGAACTCAGTTAAGGCCTCTTGTAAACTTTTAAGATTTGGCAGGTAGATGTGGGGATCTACTTGTCTTGCTGCTGCCCAAGACAAGCTTCATAAGTAAATTTCTTTGCTCATCAGAACTGCCACCTATCAATCTGGAGTGACCAATGTCTTTCTTTGGGGTCTCCTTGTCCTCTGCCTATGGAGGCAGTTTCAGATTGTACCTGGAAAGCTCCTAAGGAGATTGCAAACTAACACAAAGTATTAATGGATTTAAGATTATTGAGACATGGAAATATGAAAGCATACTAGATTTTTTATATTAATTCTTATGGAAGTAATTCAATTTAGAGTTTATTTACTGGGAACCTAATCTCAGTGTATAATGATTACCTTATATGATCATATTTCTTAGCAGGGAACTCTGTAAATAAACACTGCATTGTCAGAATTATAGGACTCATTAGTAAAAACTTTCTACTTATCAATTTGCAAGAAATGTAAGTTGATTTACTTTCTCATTACCTAGGAAGGGTTTTTCATACTCCTGACTCATCTCTGTTCTTTTCTTTGTACAGTAAATGAAGTTATAAGTCCCATGAAGTAATAAACTACAAATTATAATGCTTCATTGCATAAGCAAGTAACAGGAAATAAATTATGAAGAACAAAGTCCTTGTTACACAAGCTTCAATAATCCTTAATTCTGAGCAGGAAAATAGCCAATCAGTTGTGTAAGGGACTATGAATAAAGTAGGATAATAAGCATTTGAATTGTCATTGACGTAAGTTTTTATTTTAGTAGAAGGGAGAACTATCCAGAGAATGTGTGGGAAGTCAGCTTTCTAATGAGTTACACAAACTATGTGTTCTCTACTTTTTAAATCTTTAGTGAAGTTTGTCCTCAAACTTAAGGACCTGAAAATAAGCTTCTGCATGCATGGGCAATAATAAAATGCTGTTTTCAAGTGAAAGATTAAAACATGACACCAAGATAATTGAAAGGTTTTAAGTATTGTACTCGCCTTTTTATCAAGCAAATCATGAACATGCAGGTGATAATTGAATGCAGTTGGACCATTGTGTCCATGTGATATATTTGTAAAAGTTGCTGGCAGAGCAACGTGGATTCAATTGCCAGGTAGTTCTGAGGTAGGGACACAAAAGTAGGAATGTGGTGGTTTGTACAGTTTTGACACATGCAAATTTGTTCTCTTTTTTGACTGATACTATTAAAAATTTATTTTTAATATCAGCATATTAAAAATTAGGCTTAGTTACATACTTTCTAAAAGAGAGAAATAAAAATACTGGAAACCTTTAGTGTCCAGAGTTTCCTGGAGAAATGATGAATCCAGACCATGAGCAGGATGTGTATACATAAGCATAGAACATCCAGTTTTACCCCAAAACCTGGAAGATAATAAATATTGATGTCACATAAACAAAAAATACATTAACCTATCTGAAAGGGCTTCAACTAGTCCAAGTTGGAAGAGTTTGAATATCAAAAAGAGTAGTGACTGCAATGAATACAAAATGGCAAATACAAAAAAAATTATTTGGTTCAAAATGATATCCAAATAGAATAAAGACACTCATTGGTCATGTAGCATTATTCCAAAAAAATGGTAAATAACTGAAATTCTTAAGTATTTATTCTGCTTTTTCTGAAGAAAATTTCCTGCATGGTAAACAGAGTTGGTAAAAGAAATTTAAAAATAAAATTTCAGCAAATAAATGCAAAATGAATGATAGAAATTCACCATTTTGCTGTTCTACATGCATAACAAATGTAGGCAGTTACTACCCACAGTTACCAAAGTCATCAGATGAATGTTTGCAAACTTGGTAAGGGATGTGCCACCAACATGGATTCCTGACGAATTCCTAAATCCATGGGCCAATCTTAACAGCACTAAATGAGTCACAAGTTCCCATATGTTCTCTGAGATGATGCCATGGGAAGTGTACATCATTTTCAATTCTCACACACATACACATATATAATTCCATAGAAAGTGGACATTTCCATCAATTGTCATACACATCTCACAAACACACACACACACACACTGATTGGAAATCTAAGTTTCAAGGTACAAAAAAACTACTAGCTGACAAGCAATAGAAAAGACCTAGAAGGGAAATAACATCACAGGAAAGCAAGTAACCAAATACAGATACTCAGCATTCTGACAAAGGATTCAATTTCATTAGTGAGGAAACAGGGTAGCAAAAAGGAGGAAAATGATTAAGTACAGAATGCTTAAAAGGCATATTAAAATGTAGTGTGTAGACCTTAATCTACACGAAACCCTCTTAGAAAATTTTTAGTAGATAATCCAAGAGATTTGAATATCCAAATTTTGTTGTCTTATTTTCTTTAGATCCTCCTCTATTAATGAAAAATACACAAGTATTTGTGATTAAAAATGTGATTTTTTTGTGTTTTGCATTATAAAGTATTGCCTTACAGTAAAGTTACATTGTATAAAGCATTTTTTAAATATTGAGAGCAATAATTAAAAAAATACTGAGGCAAGAAAGGTGAACCTAGATTGAATAAAATATTGAATATTAAAAAATACTTAATGCATATGTGGAAAATCACTATGTTCTTTCACTATGTTCTTACATTAGTATAATTTTGAAAATATCCACAAAACGAGTAAAAAAGAATCTGACCTAGAAATTATTTAGGAATAAAATCTGAATTTTCCAAGTGCATGAATGTATTAATGATCTCTTGGTGCCTGACATTTTCCCGTAAAACTTAGAGGCTTAAAACAACATGTTTGTTATCTCTCACTGTTCCTGAGGTGAGGAATTTGGGAGTGGTGTGGTTGGCTGGCTCTGGTTCATGTCTCACTCATGAAGTTTCAGTCAAATGTTGGCTAGGGCTTCGTCCTTTCAAAGGCTGTAGGCTGGGAGATCCACTCCCAGAACAGTTCACTCACATAGCTGTGCTCTGGAGATTTCCATTATTTTCTAGCTTTCAGTAGAGCCCTGAGTTTCTCATCTTGTCTGTCTCTTCATCAAGCTGCTCCCTGGTGATTCAGAAAAAGTAATCCAAGAGATACCAAAACGGATGCCTTGATGCCCTCTGTCACCTAGTCACAGATGGGACATACTACAATTCTGGTCATAATCTACTAGTGACCCAGACCAACTATAACACAACATGGAGAAGATGATACACAAAAGCTGAATCCCAAAAATCAAGGATCACTGGCGCAATCCTGAAAGCTGGCAACCATAATGGAATTCTTTTGTATGATTATTATTGTTGTTGTTAATTTCCAATTTAATTGCATTTAGCCAAAAAAATGGTTTGTAATGTATTAATTATCTGAAATTTTTTAGGCATTGTTTATGACCTAGTATGTAAACATTAAAACTTTTTTTTCATTTGAAAATATTTTGTAGAGTTTTCACAAATGTGTCGTGTGACATATATGGAAGACATAGTCTCACTTTGCTCATTTCAGGTTTCTATCAATTATCTATTCGATCACATTTTTCAGTGCCACTTTCTAAGCCTTTCATGCTATCACAAGCTATTTGTCTGCTCTATCTACGATTTATTGGTAGACCTGTGTAAAATCTCCCATATTTGTTGTAAATTTGTCTTATTTATTTTGTAATGTTATTTGTCTCCACTCCACATTGGGAGGTCAATTTATTTAGTTTTAATTTTTTTATGATAAATATATTGCTATCCCAGCTTCCTATTGGTACAGATTTGTGGGTATAGTTTTCTTGGTCCTTTTGGTCACTTGCAAGCATCTTCTCATTTCCATATTAAGTATCTCAAATTCCATCAACCACTACTGGTTGTTATAGATCTCATCCTTTAAAAGGCAATTTATCTTATTAATCTCTGTCTTTGTAACTTAAATTCAGAAGGCAAATGAAAAGAATTTCAATAAAACAGAAATTTTTGGAGAAAGTGGACACAGTAAGTCTGTTGAGAGTATAGCTTTAACAAAAACTAATGTGATCCAAATAAAAAATGGAGACTGTAGACTACCTTGTTCAGAATGTCACAAATAGCTGGCAGATATCTGAAGAAGGAAGTTGGGGTAATGATTTTAAGTCAGTTTCCAATTTGAGTTTCCTGGATCTTACTTATGAAATAAATGATTTGCATGGGAAAATGTGTACTGGTTATTAAAAAGTAGGAAAAAAATGCATATGACCAGTTTCTTAACAAGAGAGCCTTCAGTATCTTATATTTATATTTTAGATTCAGCCCATAATAGATGAATGCATGCTTTTCATAGAACAAATGACATTGCAGCTCCCCTGCTGTAGGGCTTACTCAAGACATTCCAATAGAGACATAATCCCTTTTGTGCTTCTGAAATTAAAATGAATCATATGCAAAAATAGAGCTAGCCGAGAGGGTCTATGTAACCCATTATGATTATTATGCATTATAGAGCTGTATGCTGTGCTCTGCAATAGGTAAATTGTGCTAAATAAAGAACAGCATTGCTCCTCTGTAATAATTACATTTTACAAAATGCCTACTTGCCAGCAAATGGATGGAGTGAGAGGAAAAGATGTAGATTCATATTTTAAAAAGTTTATTTTTGAATAGAAGGCAAAGTTAACATCAGTACCATCCATTAAAACTCAATTCAACCTGGATATTAGAAAAAGAAAAAACATAAATGAATGAGGCAGATGTTGGAAATCTGAGTAGGCCACAAAGCTGTTCCATTTTAATAACCAAAATTCAAAATGCAGATGGTAGAAACCTCAACAAAATGGAGGAGACTCTCCAAGATTTTGAGTATTTCTATGCAGATTGGTAAAATGTTCTTATAACAAAGAAAATGTTCTATCACCACTTGAAATATATTTTTTAAAAAATATTTAAAGTGTAGTTTTATGTTTTCTATCAGGGCTTGCTAACTCAAAAATACACTAAGGTCATGATAAAAATCTGTTAGGAACTTGAGATTTCCAAACTAAGAAAAATCCAGATGGAAACTCATTGACTTCTTTATGTTCTCCCTTTAAAATAAATTAATTGTGTTGTGGAAACATTATCCACATGCCTCCTGTCTCTTCATGCTTAATCTAGCTGCCCCCCAGTCACCAGAAAAGCCCCAATTTAATAAAACCACGTTCTATTTAAAAGCCTTGTATGCTTGACCATCGAATATGATGTAAAGGACATTTTACTTTTCAAAATATAATCCCAATTTACTCTTTCATTTCTGATTCTTGCTTCCCTCCATTTCCTTTAAATGAACTTTTTCTTTCTCAGCTCCTCTGTTATTATTTCTGCTAAGCTTCTCCCCCACGGCAATTTTGTTGTACCAATCTAGCCACCCCCATTGCCACAGAAGAGCAAAAACAAAGCACACACTTGATGCAGAGTCAACATTAGAAAGTTGAGGGATGGGACGCCTGGGTGGCTCAGGGGTTGAGCATCTGCCTTCAGCTCAGGGCGTGATCCCGGTCTACGGATCGGGTCCTACATCGGACTCCACGCGGGGAGCCTGCTTCTCCTAACTCTGCCTCTCTCATGAATAAATAACCAAAATCTTAAAAAAAAAGAAAAAGAAAAAGAAAAGAAAAGAAAGAAAAAGAAAAGAAAGTTGAGGGATGGTGAACACATACAAATATGCCATTCTGGAGTAGATAGTAATTGCCAGTTATTTGTCAATGAGTTTGTGAGAACTAGGCTATGTAAAGTCCACACATTCACTTAGCATTCAACAGTTATTTATTGAGAACTTACTGTGTGCAACATATCTTATACAGTAAGGATACAGAGAAAAAATTCCTGCTCTCACGCAATGTCTGTATCAGTGCAAGATATATACAATAACTAAAATTATAAGCAACACTAATTGTTTATTAATGGTTATGGCTGAAGATGAAAAAAAAAAAAAAGCGTAAAGAAACACAAGAAATGCCCAGCATGGTGGCACATTGAAATGTTAGATAGTGTGGCTCAGGCAGGCCTGCCCAAGAAAGTAACATTTGAGAAAATGTCTGAAGAAAGTAAGCAATGAACTCTGCTGATAGAGGGGATGTGGAACATTCCACCAAGGAAGAATCGGGCCCTGAGGCAGCACTGAGCCTGATATGTTCCAGAAACAACCAAAATGCTAGAGCAGCTGCTATAAAGACCACTAGGGGATTTCTCCACAACTCATAATGGAGACCTGTATCACAGACGTGAACACTGGAGTTTGGACCAGGATAGACTGAACAGCATCAATGTACACTGAAACAGTAAGATGTACAAAACAAGGATCAGAAGAATCTAGAAGAAACGAGAAAAATCTTTAGTCTGAATGAGAAAAGATTTCTCTGTTAATACATCTAGAAATGTTTTCTGTTCCTTGAACAGTATGAAATGATTGAAAGTGAATACCAGAATTGGATTTCAGTTGACATTCACACACATGGAAGCTCTTAAATAACCTTCATTAGAATCCCTGCTCAACTCTAGGTGCCAATATATTTTCTCTTTCAATGTGTAGATTAAATTCTAGGGGATACGGCCCACATGTTTGCTTCTGCCCCTCTGCATTCAATAGTCCTGTCAATCCTCTGAAAATAACCTCCTACCTTGACAACGCCACTTGAAAAGCACGTAGAAGCCGTCAGCTGTAGGGGAAGGACTCAGCATGCTCCCTCCCTCATGTCAGGACCTACTCCATAAAAAGTCAAAGGAACGAATTTCCCAGGAAAATTCTGGATGTCATTTTTAGAGCTTTCTTTAACTGATAAGTCTTTAATTCAATACTCTCCTTGGTTTTCTTTTCTTTTTTTAAGGTTGCTTCATAAAACACAGATGCTCAGTTAGATGCAAACTCCAAATAAGTTACTATTTCCAGGATAAGTGTGCCCCAAATATTCCATGGGGCATGCTTATACTAGAAGTCACTCATTATCCAAATTCAAATTTAACTTGCTCCTTGAATTGAAAAAAAGTTTTTAAAGGGCTTTAGATGTACAGAAAGACTGAAGATAGTACAAGAGATCCCAGGTATCCACAATTTCTGTATTATTAACATCTTACACTACACTGGCTACAATTAACAAACCAAGCTGATATAATATTATTATGAAATCCACACTTTATTTGGATTTTCCTAATTTTTAATTATGTTTTTTTCTGTCCCACATTATGTTTAGTCATCATATCTCCTTGATGTCCTTTTTGACTGTGGCAGTTTCGAAGATTTTCCTTGGTTTCGAGGACCTTGTTTGAATGCAATGTTTATATATAGAGTTCCATTTGCCTTTATTTTTATTTTTTTAAGATTTTATTTATTTATTCATGAGAGACACACAGAGAGAGGCAGACACAGGTAGAGGGAGAAGCAGGCTCCATGCAGGGAGCCCGACATGGGACTCGATCCGGGGTCTCCAGGATCACACCCGGGGCCGAAGGAGGCGCCAAACCGCTGAGCCACCAGGGCTGCCCTCCATTTGCCTTTAACATTGCAGACTCTACTCATTTTCTTTTCTTCTTTAATTTTCTTTCCCTGGAGAGTAGCATTTTCAAAGGTACCTACGTCAGCACTTTTTCCCCTACCCTGTGCAGTGAGGTAGTTGCATATATTTGTAATACAATTAAATCATTTTCACACGTTCTGCATACCATCCTCTAACTCTTTGACTTCCTAAATGATTTTTTTTTTCATTTAAATACATTAAGGGGATCCCTGGGTGGCGCAGCGGTTTAGCGCCTGCCTTTGGCCCAGGGCGTGATCCTGGAGACCTGGGATCGAATCCCACATCCAGCTCCCGGTGCATGGAGCCTGCTTCTCCCTCTGCCTATGTCTCTGCCCCCCCCCCTCTCTGTGACTATCATAAATAAATAAAAATTAAAAAAAATACATTAAGGTTAACACTTTGTGCTGTAAAATGCAATGTCTTTTTTTTAAGTGTAGTGTAATGTATCCACAATTACAGTATTGTAGGGGATATAGCTTCACTGCCCTTAAAAAAAAAAACAAATCCCACCACCAAAAAATAACAAAACAAAACAAAAAAAAAAAACACCCCAAAGAACCCTCTGTTGGTGCAGGTACAGACAGAACTCAATTAATGTTTAACAAAGATACCAAGGTAATTAAAAGAGAAAGGATAGTCTTTCATGATTGTAGTGGAATCATTTATTTATAATAACAGTTGGGAATACAGAGTATAAGGAAATACATCAATAAGGTAAGTGGATTAAAAGACAAACCAAAAATCTTATCCTTCATCAATTCAATCCACTGTCCTCACACCATCAAAACCTTAGCAACCACTTACCTTTTTACTAGTTCTAAAATTTTACTGGTTCTGAAGTCTTTTAAGAATGTCTTATAAATGGGGTCCTACAGTTTGGAACCACTGAGACCTAACCATATATAATTTAATTTCCTCTATGTCTTTTCCTGGCTTGAGAGCCCATTCTTTTCATTGCTACATAATATTTTACTATATGGACACAACATATTTTTGCATCTACTCACCTGTTGAAGGACATATTGGTTGCTTCCAGTTTGGGGTAATTATGAATGGTGTTATAAATATTCACATGGCACGTTTCTGAGTGGCCATCAGTTTTCAAACCAGTTAGATAAATACCTAAAGGAATACAATTACTGGGTTGTATAGTAAGTCTGTCAACTCCTTTGGGTAAATACAGAAGAGTGAGATTTCTGGATCATATGTTAAAATTATGTTTAGTTTCATAAGAAGCCAAGTTGTCCTCAAAAGTGTCTGTAGCACTTCGTATTCTACCAACAATGAATAAGAGTTCCTGATTCTCCATATCCTCACCAGTAACTGATGTTATCAATTAAAAAAAAAAAAACTTTAGTCACTCTAATATGTATGGAGTATTATATCATTCTTAATTAAATTTCCATCTCTTAAACACAAGTTGACTTGAACATCTTTTCATTGGCTTTTTGGCCTATATACATCTTTGATGTGCATACTCAGATCCTTTACCTATTTTTTTTAACTAAGTTGTTCATTTTCTCATTAAGCTTTAAAAGTTCTTTGTACATAATGGATACAAAGCCTTTTGTGAAATATGTGTGGGATTTTTAAAAAAGATTTTATTTATTTATTCAGAGAGAGAGTCAGAGACTTAGGCAGAGGGAGGAACAAGCTCCCTGCAGGGAGCCCGATGGGGGGATTCCATCCTAGGACCCTGGATCATGACCAGAACCAGAGGCAGATGCTCAACCACTGAGCCACCCAGGTTCCCCTGAAATATCTGTTTTGCAAATACGTTCTCCCAATCTATGCCTTGTCTTTCTAATCTCTTAACAGGAGTTATAAATGTTAATAAAATCCAACTTATCAATTTTTTTCTTTCATGGGCCATGCCTTGGGTGTTTTATCTGACAATATTTCCCAGAAGAGAAAATTAAAACTACCTAAAACTTGGCACTACGTAAGTGATTTTTATTTCAAATTCTAATTTTCCTTTGTTTATACATGTAAGAAAGCAATTGATGTTTCAATATTTATCTTGTATCCTGCTTCCTTGGTATGCTCACATCATTTCGAAGAGTATTTTGTTGATTCTTTAGATATTCTACATAGACAATCAAGTCATCTGTGAAGAAAGACTTATTCCTTCCTTCCCAATCTGTACACCTTCCATGCATTTTGCATTTTTATTACCAAAGTTAAGATTTCCAGTTGATGTATAGGTATGAGGAGGAGCATCCTTGCCTCATTCTTGATCTTACTTGGGAAATCATCTTGTTTCTAAAGATTAGGAATCATGTTAACTGTAAAATATTTTTAGATATTCTTTGTCAAGATTAATATGTTTCCCTTTACTTCCAGTTGCTGAAGTTTGTTCTGTTTGTTTTGTTTTCAGGAATGGGCATCGAATTTTGACAAATGCTATTTCTTCATTAAGTATTATGATCATATGATCTTCTCTAACCAGCTGATAGGGTGGATTGTATTGATTGATTTTTGAGTGGTGAAATAGACTTGAATGTGAAATAATCCCACGAGGTTTTGGAACACACAATAAATTTCAGACATTATTGGATTGGATTTGCTAATATTTTGTCGAGGATATTTGCTTCTCTGTCCATGAGAGAAATTGGCCTGTAGTTGTCCTTTCTTCTAATGCATTTATATAATTTTGATATTAGGATAAGGTAGAGCTAGCACATAGACTTTGTTAGGTAGTATTCCCCTGCAATTTTTTTTAAGAGATTGTGGGGAATTGGTGTAAATTCTTTCTAAAATTCTTGGTAGTGTATACTAGTGAAACCATTTTGGCCTGGTGCTTTTTTTATGGAAGGCTATTAATCATCAGTTCAAAGTCCTTAATAGTTATAGCCAGTTCACATGACCTATTTCTCCTGTGTGAATTTTGGCAGTTTATATGTTTTAAGGAATGTTTAGTTTTTCACTTAGTTATCAAATTGTGGTCATATATTTATCTGTTCATAGTATTCCTTTATTATTCTTTTAACAGTCATAAAAACTCCACTTTCATTTCTGATATTAGAAATTTGAGCCTTCTAATTTTTTTCAATAGCATTGCTAGAGGATTATCAACTTTATTGATTTTTCCCCTGCCCTGTAAAAACAAAAACAAAAACAAAATCACTCTCAAAAAACAGCTTTCAGTTGTGTCAATTTTCATTACTGGTATTATGTTTTCAATGTCATTGATTTACACTCTGACTTTTATTGTTTCTGTTTTTCTGTTTGACTTAGGGATGTGTTATGCTCTTTTTCTACATTATCAGGTGAAAACTTAGATTGTTGATTTTAGTTCTTTTTTTTTCTAATACATGCCTCTTAAGATTGACATTTCTTGTTAAGCATTGCTATTGCTGTATCCTACAAATTTTGATAAAAGTACAATTGCCTTTAGTCCAAAATATTTTTGAAATTTCTCTTGCGATTTCTTTGACCAATGTGTTATTTGAAGTGTGTTGTTTAATCTTCAAATATTTTAGAATTTTCTAGAGACCTTTTTGCTATTGATTCCTAGTTAATTTCCACTATGGTCTCAAAATATACTTTGTATTATTTCTAATTATTTTTTTAAAATATTTTATTTATTTATTCATGAGAGACACAGAGAGAGAGAGAGGCAGAGACACAGGCAGAGGGAGAAGCAGGCTCCATGATGGAAGCCTGATGTGGGACTCCATCCCGGGTCTCCAGGACCATTCCCTGGGCTGAAGGCAGGCACCAAACTGCTGAGCCATCCAGGGATCCCAATTTCTAATTCTTTTAAATTGTTAATGTGTATTGTGTGGCTCAGAATGTGTTTATCTTGTGAATGTCTCCTTTGCTCTTAAAAAGAATATATATTCTCCTGTTGTTGAACTTAGCACTTAATAAATGTCAGCTATTTATAATCAATTATAAATAGTTCAGGTCAATTATAATCTTATGTGATGCCTATTTGAGATATCAGTGAGTGAAAATGATGTTGGAAGCCTCCAACCATAATCATGGATTCATCTGTTTCTCCTTGTAGTTCTATCAGTTTTTGCTTCTTATGTTTTGACACTTCATTATTAGCTCTTCATTGAGAATTGCTTTGTCTTCTTAGGATTGACTTTTTCATCAGTGTGTAATGTGTCTCTTTATCCCTGATATTTTTTGTTGTTGAAGTCTGCTTTGTTTGAAATTCAGAAAGCTATTACAATGTTCTTTTGATAGCTATTAGCATGGTTTGTCTTTCTTCTGTTTTTAACTTTTAACCTAGCTGAATCTTTATATTTAATGTAAATTTCTTGGAGACAACATACCCATTCTGAAAATCTTTATCTTTTATTTGATGTATGTAGACCATTTATAATTAAAGGGGTTATTGATATAGTTGAATTAATATGTACCATGTTTGTAACTATTTTCTATTCATTGCACCTGTTTCTTGTTTCTTTTATTTCCTTTTTTCTGCTTTTTTTGGTTTTACCAATTCTTTTATAGTCCATTATATATTTTCTCTTAACATATCAATTGCATTTCTCTAAAATATTTAAGTGGTTATAATTTGCAATGTAATTTTTAAACTGCTCTATGTCTACCCTTGAATAACCCACACTGTTTCACTTGTAGGGCAGATTTCCTTTACATCTCAGTTCCCAATTCCTCATTCTCATCACTGATAATATTGCTATCATTCAGTTCACTTTCTATAAGCTATAATCATCCATGCTACTTTTATTAATTTTAAAAAGTTATCTATTAGATCAACTAAGAATAAGAATAAGAATAAGAAAAGTAAAAGATTTTACTTTTCTGACATTCCTCCTTTCCTTATATAAATCAAGTTTCTAGTCTATATACTTTTTTTTTCTTCCTAAAGAACTTCTTTTAACATTTCTTATGGATGGTAATTAATTCCATCAGTTTTGTCTATTTTATTTTTCCTTAACTTTTAAAGAATAATTTTGTTGTATAGGGAATTCTAGATTAGTAGGTTTTGTTTTATTTTGTTTTACAAGACTTTAAATACTTCACTCCAGTCTTTTATTACTTGCTTGGCTTCTGATAACAAGTCCACTATAATTCTTATTTTGTTTACCCACAGATAAGGTGTTTTCCCATCCACATCTGTCTTCTATGAACATTTTCTTTTTCTCTTTTTCAATTTGAATGTGATATGCCTAGTATAGATTTTTGTTTATATTTTTATCTTGCTTGGTGTTCTTTGTGATTCTTGGATCTGTGGTTTGGTATTCAGTGTTATTTTGGAGTTTAATGTTGTAATTCTTGGCCACTATTACTTTAAATATTTTTTCTGTTCTGTTCTTTCATTTGCTTCCCTTAGTATTCTAATTATGGATAAGCTGCATCTTTTGAAATTGTCCCACCATTCTCTTATGTTCTACTCTGCTCTTTTGTTGTTCTCTCTGTCTGTTGATATAAGTTCAGTAATGTATTTCTTGGTCTAATTCAGTCTATCAAACCCATTTAATGCATTCTTCATTTCTGTTGCAGTATTTTAATTTCTTTCATTTCCTTTTGCTATTCCATCTCTCTGTTTACATTACCCATCTCTTTTATGCTGTCTACTTTTTCTATTAGAGCCTTTGGCATATCAGCCATGCTTATTTTAAATTCTTTGTCTGATAATTCCAAGATCTGTGTCATATCTTGTATATTACCCTGTTTCTGTTGCTGACTGGCTTGGTCTCTTTGATTTGAGTTTTATCTTGCCTTTTTGTGCCTGTATTTTTTTTTCTTGAAATCTGAATAGGTTGTTTCAAGTATAGGAACTGTGGTAATAGGCTTCTCATGTGAGGTTTTATGCTAATCTGGCTAGAAAGGACTGCATTTAATGTTTGCCATAGTTATTGGTGCCAGGTGCTTCAAATTCTTCTAGTGTGCTTGTCTCTCCTCTTGTCTTTCTGCTTCTCAAGATCTTCTCCTTAGATGGGATGCACATCTTGCTGTTCTTTGAGCCCTGTGATGGTGTGGTATGGAGGAGGAATCATCTATAATTTTATGATTAAATCCTTTATTGGACCTTTGTCCCTAGTCTGTTTACTTCACCAGTCTTTCCAGCCCTTAATCCCTTAGATGAGACAGGAAGTCTAGAAGGGTTTAGAGTCAGAGAAATAGCCTTTGGCTAGACAGATTATGGCTCTGGCATGGTCTCTTCCCTGAGAAGAAGGCTTTCATTATCTAGAAGGCGCTGGGAGTTCATTCATTTCATAATGATTATTCTTCCCGTCCTCTGCTAGAGTCAAGAGGAAATCTTGCTCAAACCCTTACACTGAGAAACCAGTGGAGTTATTGGTGGTAAAGCCTATGAAAACTCTCACTCTCCTGATAGTGCACATGTAGCTTCCAGCTATTTCTGGAAATTACCATTTGTGTGCTTTCATCCGTTTATGGTGCTACCAGCTTTGTTTCCAGGTAAGAAGATCTGGGTTGTAACTCTGGATCTCTGGATTTATCTGAATCTCCAGATTTCTGGATGGCAGTTTACCCCAGTTCTCTGCTGAGCCCAAGAAAAACAATTGATTTTCAGGGATTTTTTTTTTTCATTTTTATTTGTTATGCAGACCAAAGTAAAATTTCCATGACTTTACACATCAGAGCAGGGAGTGGAAATTCTGTCCCACTCACTTTTACACAGGCACCTTAGGGCCCAACCTCTCCCCATTCAGTGGAGACAGAGAAAAAAATCTATAGACATACAGCTCCACTTATATGAGAGAAAGAAATAGTGCCAAGTCACATGGGCCTTTTTTGTTGTTATATTGATGGCCAGTTACGTTTTTATTATTTTTTATATTTTGCTATCTTTTATCAGCAGATATACTCCAGACTTTCCCCTGCTCCATTCTGCTGCTTTTTCTCATGAAGGCCCAACAGAAATTGAGACTCTGATAACACAAGAGAGAGGTAAGTGGCTGTGAGTTGGAAGTGGCCTTGAGGTCATGCAATCGAGCATCTTCTTTGTATGAAGAACACTGAGGGGTGGGGGACATGGAGAGAGGATGCAAAATTCAGCCAAGCTGGTCTGGCTTTCCATGGGGCTTGATCCCAAGTTTTCTGAATCTCTCTTGATCCTGAGTGATAGGAGCAGGACTACAAGGCAACTGCCAATTTATTAAGCGATATCACATAACTTAATAGTAACATACAGAATTCTTATGTTTTTGTGAGTCCTAAGGGATCATCTCCTCTTAATTGAACATTATACCTTCTTAGTAATAGAGGGTTGAAAGTATATGAGTAGACATTTGGACTCTGCAGGACTGTCTCCACGAAACTATGTCAGTAGTAATGTAGGTCACATTTTGATCCAAATGTTAATTGACAGTGTTCTTTAATGTGCATTTTGGGGCTCAGGTAATAGCAGTGAGAAAAACTCATTATAAGCTCGGCAAGAAGACAGTGTGCAGCACTGTGACATGCCATCTGATGTTAGAAAGGGGTTTTCACTGAATCCGTATAGCTTTGCCTGAGGATAAAACCACCCTTTCACCAGCAGGTGGGAGGAAGGCTGCAGTGGCCCATGGAAGTGCCCTCAGGCAGTGGGGTCCCTGTCACCTGCGGTATCACCCAGGCTTTGAAAAGCACTTCTTTCTCTTTTCTTTAAGGATCTAAACCTTTCTCTCTCATTTTGTCCACCAAGGGAAACTGACGAGCATTATTCTCATGTCTCAACGTTTAAAAGTGCTTCCTGTTTGACAGATTTCCTTGTTCCCAGATTAGTGGGTAGAAATGTTCCCCCTTGGAAGTCTGCATCAATAAAGATCATTTAAATTTCTTTCTCAAGTTTTTGTGGCAGTCGTGAGCCTGTCAACAGTATCCTAACTGGCGAGTAAATACTATCATATTTTACTTTCCACAGGACCACTCAAATTTCAATGAAACAAATTGGTAATTAGCTTCCAAAATGAAGAAAATAAATCAAAATGACTAACACGTGACTTTCAAAATCATTTTAAAAAGCGATTCTAATACAGCATCACTGTTCATTCTTGGGCAGTAGATAAAGCATCTGAACAGCAGTGTGTAAGAAAAGTAAACAGCTGCCTATACTAAAGAATTTTAATGGACTACTGTGAAGTTTAATTTTTTTAAATTGTGTTTATACTCATTTAATTAAACTAATTTTCTTGAGCACTCACTATGATAGCTTGGGTTCTTCCAGAAGCTGAATCTGTGCCATTCAAGTGCAAGTAGCTTATTGGAGAGGTTATTTCAAGAAACGTTGGTAGAGAATTAGTGAAGTGACACAGGGAAGAGAGAGAAGCCCGTAAAGAATTCATCATCAAGCCAATTACCCATCTGGAGATTCAGAGTTTTCCTACCTAAGGGCAAGAAAGCTTGGGTATTTATCCAGGGACTCCCTCCACATTGAGGGCTGCTGCTGTGGCTCTTCTGGCTTGCCTTTCCGCAGCCCGGCTGATGTACTCCTGCAGCCAGCAAAAAGCCCACGGCCACAGAGGCACCGACTCAGTAGGACAGTGGCTGTCAAAAGTGTGGCTCCCAATCCAGCGGCATAGGCTTCTCCTGGGGACTTGTTAATGCAAATTATTCCTCTGCTCCTTTCCTTGAGAGCTACATCACGTAACACTGCGTTTTCCTCTTCCAGTTGGCACTCACTGTTTTGCTTATAGGTCTCATTTTGGGCCAACTTTTTGATGTTTTATAATGCAAAGACAGAATTTTCTGCATCTCAGAACTTCTGTCTTCTGAGCTTACTCTCTCCTCTGCCGAAGATCATGCTACAGTAGTTTGCTAAGAAAGAGTCATGTGAGAGGTCAACTTATTTTGGTCCTTGTATATCTGAAAAGCACTTGCATGTTTGAAAAATGTTTAATTTACCATCATCTTTGTTTCACTGGCTGGGTATAAAACTCGAGGGCCAACATCCTCTTCCCCAAAAATTTCAAGGGAGCTTTTAGCTTCTTTCCAAAGCATAAGTTATTGCTTTAGAGAAATCTAAAGCCATTTGCAGTAAAATATTTTGAATTCTCCGATTTGTAAAAGCAGGTATAATCTTGCTAGACTAACACACAAAAAAAGTAAAAGGAAATAAAAGGAGAGGAAGAAAAGATATTACTGAGCTGTGAAAGGAAAATGTCAAAATGTGTCCAATATTCTCTGAGGACATGAGTGTTTGGACTCTTTTTGGTAAATTTTACTTTGAAGTAATGTCAAATTTATAGAAAATGTGCTAGTATAACACCCGGGACTCCCATACCTGCTTTATCCAGATTCACCAAGTGATTCCACTTTGTCCTGTTGGCTTTCTCAATCCCTCACTACTTCATATTACATATATTTGTATGTTACTTTTAATAAAATCAACACATAATGCTTTTTGTCCTTAAATACTTTGTGGTGCATGTCTACTTGACAACAGTAGGAAAAATCATAAATACTACTACCATTTCAATTCAGTTGCTCCCAAACTTGGTAAAGATTAGAATCACCTGATGGGACTTTTAAAAATCTCTCAGTGTCCAGGTTACAAACATAAGAATGAAATCAGAATGTTTAGAGGTGGGAGCCAGGCAAACGGTAAATAAATAAATAATCTAATTATAAACATTAAAGCGATAGATCAAGTACAGGTCATCCAGAAAATGTAATTAAGTCAATGACACTGGCAGTTTCCATAACACTAAAAGTGACATAAAACAGTATGAGCGGGCACTTGATTTAGCTGAGTCATTACAGAAAACATTGAGAGCCTTTTTAATTTTTTTTAAATCTCAAAACTAAATAATTTTTCCCTAAATACAGGAATAAAGCTTTTAAAAAAATAATTGAGTTTGTCATTTTAATTTGCATGCAATTTGGAAATACTGGGAGAGTCACCTGGAGTATTGCCTACCGTGTGTTGGTCCCATGGAGTTCCATGTCAGTGGGTTTCACCCATGATCCCCCCTGCCTGCAGAGGCTATTCTTGCAACTACAGAAATGAGGGAATATAGATGGAGGAGGGTGGGAGCGTGGGAGGGAGGAAGTCCCAGGAAGAAGGGAGGCAAGGACAAAGCCCACATAGGTTTTGTCTAACCCTGGGGACTTAAAAAAAATGTGAAACAAAACCTAAGTGCTCTGTGCTTTTAGATATACCTATCTAGCAAAGAGGTCACCAGTCTTCAACATTATTACTATTTTTTCCCTTTTCCAATGAAGGAGTGCAATGGAACTGTAGCCTTAATATTATCTTTATTTTATTTTTGATGGCATGGGCAGAGATTCTGACTTCATTTTTTTCCCAACAACTTGGAGCCCAGAGAGAAGTCTCCAATATGGGACATGGTCAGAAGTGCCCCTTAGGATGCATAACGCTCTCCGGATGCAGGACCTTCCTCACACCCATCAGCATTTCAATTTCACCTGCCTTACTCCCTGTATAGTATACCTCGGTGACATGTTGGCAGAAAAATTGGATTGCGGTATTATTATTTCTAGGTCCAATGCCTAGCAATGGTTTTCTCTCTTTGTTTCTTTGCCCCAGCAATTGAAAAGAATTTCCGATTTCTTATATAAAATAACATATAAAATACAATGCATAGTGTTTCCTCTCATTTTAATGCAACAAATACACAGTGATACAAAAGGAAAAACAGTCTATATTGAATATAGAAAACACATAGAGGTCAGGGGAAAACGGGTGAGAAAAATCTAAGGGGCTTTTAATCATTATCTATATGGGGGAGGGGGCTCTTTCCTTCCTGTTAGAATGCCCCTCGCTATTTTCTGCTTCATTATCTAGCGGGGTTAGTTCAATCTGTACTTGTAAGTGAAAGGAGTTTATCACAGGGCCACAAATTTTCCATTTTCAATGTCCCCATTAGAGGAGATGATGCCAGTAGGAGACACTAGGCAAGTGTGTTCTCACTGCTTTATGAAGTGACACAGAGCATCCTGCATCATGCTCAGAGAGAAGTCAGAGCATAATCAATCCTTTCCAGCAAAAAGAAATTCAGGTTGACTGCATTGCTCAACTGAGAACACTGCTAACTTGGGACCACACTTTATGTCCACTCAAAGTTGTTCTTAACAGTACTTAATGAAGTTTATAGGCTTCTTCTCAAATAACAGAAGACTTCATTTGTTCTTTAACCAAAGTGCTGTTACTTAACAGATTTTGAAAAGAACCAGCAGGCAAACTGATATACTGAGACATTTTATTTGAGGGTGACCAAAATGGATGCTACAACTTTTAAAACCTTTAAGACCTTTAAAAGCAGGTATAACACACAAAACCACTAGACCCTGGAAACTGCAAATCTTTGTTCTAAGCATGGTGGTCTCCATCCATGGTTGCACAGATGATGCATTGAGGTGTGATTAAAAATATTAGATTATCTATGTCTAAAGGTTTTCCCTTATTATTTTATTTATTGCCCTCAGTTTGGGGGAAAGTTAAGAACCTACAGCAGGCAAGTCATACACAGTAAAATGAACACCTATATGCCCTCCACCTAGATCCATCATCTGCTAATGTCTTTGTAACATCTACTTAATCATTAGATATGTAATTTTTAAATTTTTTTTTGTCACTGAACCATTTGAGAGTTGCAGGTATCAGAGTACCAAAATCCTGAATTCTCCAGAGAACAAAGACATTTTCCTATACAATTACAATGTAAGGGTTCTGCTCAGGAAATGACATGGATACTAGTATCCAATATAGAGTGACAATTGTCATAATAAAGCCCTATCTATTTTTTTATCTTATAGTATTAAAGATCATATGTTGAATTTATATGGTCTTTAAAACTACAAGAAGAAAATAAAGTAAAACTAGAAGAGCTGGCCTTTTTTACATATATACATATTTTGTGATGTAGACATCTTTTAAGGGGTAAACCAGTCATTTTACAGAATGGTCCTTATTTTCCTTAAATTGTTATTTACATACCACTAAATTTGCCCTGTGAAAGTGTACAATCCAGTCACTTTGTTTTACAGTAGTTTTATGATAGTTTTACATGCAACTGCTTTTACTATTTAATTCCATAACATTTTAAGCATCTCAAAAATAAACCCCATTCATACTCATTAGCAATTACTTGCACCTTCAGCACCTGGCAATTACTCATCCACTTTCTGAATTCATAGACTGGCCTATTCTGTATAATTTATATATATATATATATATGTATATATATACACACACACACACACATATATATACATATATATATATATATATATATATATATATATATATTAAATCATGCATTATGTAGTCTTTCCTGTCTGGCTTTTTTACATTTAGCAAAATGTTTTCAAAGTTCATCCATGTTGTAGCAGGTGGCAGTATTCCATTCCTTTTGACAGCTGGATAATATTCCATTGTAAGAATATACCATATGCAATTTGTCCATTCATCAGTTGATGACATTTGAATCGCTTCCATTTTGTGACTATCATGAAATATACTGCTCTGCCCATTCAAGCACAGAGTTTTGTGAGGACATATATTTTCAATTATTTGTGGCATATACTTAGGAGTGGAATTTCTGGTTTGTAGAACTCATCTTTCAAGGAACTAGCCAACTGTCTTAGAAAGTATTTCACCATTTTACATCTGCACCAGCAACATACGAATGTTTCAATTTCTCCATTTTCTTACCAAAACTTGCCATTGTCTGCACTTGCCTTGCCTGCTTTTTTGATCAGTGTGTTATGGTGATATCCATGAGATAAATTCACCATAGTGATAAACATTCCCAATTAAAAATAATAATAGTAAGTAATCTATGGAGAGAATCTTTAAGACAGTCTATCCCATTCTTTCAGATCTCTAATTTTGCAAGTTTTAAGAAGGTACGCAGTGTAACTACTACTAGCAGTCACATAATTTAAAAAAATTAATGTTTATTTGGGGAGTACAGATCCCAAATAGTTTTACTGATGGAAGATGGTATTCTAGAAGTCCAATTCTTATCTTCTTTATTTCTTTTTAATCTTGTTTTGCTTGTTTCACCTCAACCCCCAGACCTCAGAATCTTGGCTCTGTACAAGGAACTCCTTGGTTATCTTGGCATCTTTGGGTTTCAGAACATTGCAGATTCTCTCCCAGATTTTATGGAAATCAGCCCTCTTCTTGCATTGGTTTATTTTTTCCTGGATTATTCATTTTAACATTCCCAATCACCTTGTTTAGCTTCCTACCCAATCCTGTCCCCATCCACCTTCCTATCCACTCCGTGTGTGTGCTGGTGTGCACACCCACCCCCAACATGCTCATGTGCCCTCTCTGCTCCTGTTCCTTGGCTCCAAGAAAGAAGCAGCTCTAATGCCCAGAATCTGCTTCTTTCCTGAAATAGAACTGAACATACTGGCCATGTTCAGTGGTTTGTGAAGTTCAATGAGAAGTTTGTCTGAATCAATAATGCAGTTTTCTTATCGTCATATTTTATACAAACATAGAATAAGTCACACTCTTTGGTCATTCATTGAGCAAACTGATTCATATAGATGATATTCATATATGAATAGTGATTGTAATTTTATATATATATATATACTTACAAAATATATACATATGTTACACATCTACATATCATATATGTAGTAATTGTTCTGAGGTTAGCTTTAGGTCTGTTCATGCTTTCCAAGCAAATGTTCAGTAAATTCCACTCAGCATAATAATGAATGCTACAGTTCAGAAAACACAATTTAACACAACTAAGGTATAAGCTCCCGGGACACTATAATGCTCCAATGCTTAGGGAAAAAAGAATGCAAACCCATCCGTTCATTTGCTCATTCAAGATTTATTTAGGCCCTTTTAACCGCTAGACACTATAGTAGGCAAACATAACAAAACTAAAGGCACTCCCTTGTCTTTCTAAGACACAGATAGAATATAAATTAATGGATGTTGTGATGGCTACGTAAGTATCATGGCATGTGAGCACAGGGGAGGAGCCCCATAGAGCAATGGGCAAGAGCAAGAATGCTGAAGATAAAGGCATGTGATAAAAGTATTCTGGAGATGGCCTTGACACTTGGTCATAAAAGATGAATAGGACATGACATCCGGAAGGGGCTGGGGCAGGGAGGAAAAACACATACAAAGTTTAAAGGGAATTTCAAGTAATTTGGAAATGAAGTGAGAGAGGAGAATAATGAGAATGAATGCAAGAGAAAGAGATGTGAATCATACCGGGGAGAGCTTTGGGGCCAAGCCCAATTGTCTTGACATTTTATCCCAAAGGAAGTGGAGCCTTGGTCAATTAGCAGTATTCAGCTGAGGAATGTTCTGAACTCAGAAGCAGGAATAGAGCTGTTCCTTATTTTTGTTTGGTTAAACACCTGTGCTAGGCATTTTTCTTAGATGTTCCAAAGAAATAAAAGACAAAATTCCCAAATTTCAAAAATTGAAAATCTGCTTGCAAATACACATTGAGCAAAAAGAAAAAACCAGAAAGCAATACAGTTTTCTGTGTTCTTTTTAAAGAGCTATATTATTAGGGTTTTGATCCAAGCCCTAAGAAATGCATATTGACCACCATTAACGCACAGGATCATACCAGTGAGGGTGTGGGCTTGGGTGGGATTGCTCATAAGACAACTCATATTTTTCCACAGTCATTCATATCTGCTCTTTTGACCAGTGATTCAAATTTTTGCCCACATCCCATATTTCACACCTCTGTGTTTAATATAAGTTTATCATGCCATTATTAGTCATTATGCATGAGTAATACTGTTTCTTAGAAAGTGCCATTTGACAGCTGTAACTGACATATTCTGAAAACTTGCTTAAACTCACACTTCTGTGGGTATGAGTGGTGAGTGGAACCTTGCAGAGCTGGTTGGATATGACTGTGCTTCACTCAGAGGAATATCAGTCAATGATGTTGCTTTGCAGAAGTCCAGGGTATAGTACCAAGATAGCAATAAAATAATATTGTGACAAATTCCTATTTTACCTAGTACATGTTGTCTTAAAATTTTATTGTGCACCTATGTCTGAAAATGTTTATTCTGAGTACAGTATATCCAGAAATATATGTCCCTCCCAAAAAAGTGATATATGTGTACATATCCAGATGTATCTATGTACACACCAACACATCATATACACATTTCCACATATGCACATATTATATATATATATGCGCATATGTGTATACACAGTTTATACATATCTACATATATTATAAAAGTTGTGAAACAATTCTTAGCAAATTAAGCAGGAGCCCAAGGATAAAGACCCTGGTTGCACATTGTAGCCTTAGGGCAGAAGATGGCCTTTTGTTAGCTTAGACTGTAATCCTGGTCTTTTCCCTTTGTGCTCTTAGATACCTCCTAGAACCTTATAGTATGATCTGACTTGAGTAATAATTCTTATTAGAATAATACTCTAGAGAGGGCATCTCTGGGGATATTTTTTTTTACTCATTTTAATTCGAGTTCTAGATGCTATCTTTATAAGAAACTGCTTCATTCATCTTGTTATCACCCTTGTTAAAATGAAGAGTAGTGAAAGCTTACTTGCTATATGTGTGTACTTGTAATTACATACATGTGCTTCTGTTCTTCAGTGTGATGCTGAGTTAAGGTGATGTCCTGTGTACCTTCTTGTTTCTGTTTTCATCAATTTAACACATTCTTGGCCATGCACTTTTCTTTCTTAAAGAATATTTCATGGTTTATAGCTTCCAAAACTGTGTAATTATCAATTTTTGAAAAAGATATATTTTCTTATCTTGCTTCTTTTTTTCAGTTTTATTATGGTAAAATTAACCAATAAAATGTATATATGTTTATAATGTACAATGTGATGATCTGATAGATGTGTACCTTGTACAATAATTATCACCATCAAACCAATTAACCCAGAGTTACCTATTGTGTTGCATGTGTGGTAAGAACACCTAAGATCTATTACAAGCATACAACACCATGTTGAATATGAGATCCTCGGAACTTGTTCATCTTCTAACTGAATGTTTGTACCTTTTGACCAACATCTCCCTGTTTCCCTCATCCCCCAGCCTCTGGCAGCCACCATTCTCCTCTCTGCTTCCATGAGTTCAACTCTTAGATTTCACATATGGATGAGATCATACAGTATTTCTGTCTGTGTCTAGGTGATTTCACTCAGTTTTCACTTGGTATAATGTCCTCCAGGTTCTTCCATGTTGTTACAAATAGCAAGATTTCCTTAATTCTTTTTTTTTTTTAACGGCTGAATAAGATTCCATTTTGCATATGCCACATTTTCTTTATCCATTCATCCATCAACAGAAACAGATTTGAACCATTTAATAACACTTTACATACTTTAGTAAGGCATTCTTACCTTATTTCCATTCTACTACGAGACATTTTATCCTTTTTTAAAGCCAGGCTGAAGCCATTTACTTCTCACTAAAGGGAAACCCCAAACTGCCTTGATTCTACCTCTAGGATTACAGCTTTTTTTTTCTTCTCACTTTTGTTTTTGCTTTTACTTTGTGAAATACCTTGAGAAGCCAAGGAGGCTACTTTTTCTGGACAGAGAAATACCTGGCTAGTGAAAAATGCTTATGCTTCTGTAAGGAAATGTGGTGATATCCTCATTTGTTACTTCACCTTATACTCAATCCCTCTGATGTGTTGAAAAGTAGGTAAATGGTGATTACAAAACATCCATTCATGCAGTGTCCTCATCTGCAAACAGCTGAACTCAGTAATGTATTGTGGGTCCAAATATAGTCAGTAAGGCTTTCCACCTCGTGTTAGGAGGTACAGGAAGTTTCCCTCCCATAAACTTTGTGCTCCGTTATGATAGATTGGTAATCACTAGGAGCTTCTGTAAATCCAAGAGAAATATTACTGGTTCTCTGCTGATTTGGGTGGGTTCCAGATTAAAAATGATTACTTTTGCATTTAGCTCTAGTTGTCATATGTAAAATCTAGTTAACAGTTTGTACCTTTGGTTGTGCACGTTACAATAGTCTACACACTCTTCTCAGAACTCCACATTTATTCTCTATGCTACAACAGTCCCATGAGCCAGTTCATGAATTTATCCTTTTATTCCACACCCACCCCCCGCCCCGCCCAATGATAGGTTAAGCAATTTTCCTGTAATAGAGCTTGTTGAAACTAGAGCAGGAGTGCAATCCCACTCAGTCTGGAGGGTAAACTATTTTAAACCAATGTATACAGTGGTACTATTCTTGGTAAACTCCTTTAAGTGTACTGTAGCTCCTGGGATACAAAGTGCAGTGAGTGTTTGTTAAATGTATCTGAATAAAAATTAAGTCTAGGATATTTGGGGTACTGAAAATTCACTTTCTTTCTGTTTAACAGGCTATCTGAAGCCCTGTTTTCCCTTTTTGAGACTAATAACAGAATATTACACTTTTATGTAGAATTTGTTATAGTACCTACTAAATGTTGGAAATACATATTTCCTGGCTAGACTAAAATTATTTTTTAAAAGATTTTATTTATTTGAGAGAAAGAATGCAGGACTGGGGAGAAGGACCAGAGTGAAAAAGAAAAGCAGGGCCCTAGGATCATGATCTGAGCCAAAGGCAGCCACTTAACAGACGGAGCCGCCCAGGTGCCCCCTGGCTAGACTAAAATGCTAAATGTCTCAGGCCATGATAATTTTCTTTGTATTTTTAGTATCACCTTAATAGGAGTACTTCTCCTTTGGTTTATACTTTCTTTAAGCAAACAAGGTACTATTTGGTCAATTGATGATAATATAAAATTTTCATTGTGTGGGCCACATTGCTTAATTCCCCTTGGGAGCTAGAAGAAATCTGGAAATAGTTCCTTTGATTCTTGCCACTGCTCAACTTAAATGGCTTTAATTCCTCTTGGATGATAAAAAGTTGAGAATGTGAGAACAGATACTGATAGGCATAATAGTTTCAGGAAAAGTTAATATTCTTAATAAAAAAAAAACCCTACATGTCAAATGTTAGGCTTTCTCAATGATATCTGTGTATTAAAAGAACAGACTTAAAGCAATAGAAACACTTGTATTATTTCTTCTTAAGTATTACTTACAAAAAGTATAAAAATTAATTCTGTTGAAATAGCTCTTTGATTAGCAGTTTCTCAGGAACATGATAATCATGTTACAGCAGAATAGGTCTTATCACAAACAATAATTATGAAAAGAATGGATGAAGGAATGAATGAATAACAAATCTGAGATTTGGTGATTTCCCTGGACTGCCCAGTGAGTTTTTTGAATGGAAGTGCAAACCATGACCAGTACTCCTTTGACATGTTCAGTGATTTCTGTATCTAGAGACACGATTTTTTCGGTGAGTTCATTTGAGATTCACTAGGAGCTGCTGTAATTCCAAGAGAAATATTATTGGGAAACAGACACATTTAGCCAATATTAAAATATAAATTATAATCAGAAATAAAAAATCAAAATTTTCTTACTCTGCAGAGAAGCATATATTTTTTCTGCAGGAAAGAGCATGCTCTAGCCATGGTCAAATCCGATGTTGTAGACAGGAGGAACCTGGGGGTACAGGCTGGGCCTGCGGGCTGAGCAACAAGACAGAGCTTGGAGAGATGCTATACTTGCTGGAGAGACCCTCCCAAAGCCACATGTCACAAAACACTTATTATGAAGAGGGAATGTAGATGGAATTCTAGGGCAGGATCTCTCAGCCTCAGCACTACTGACATTTTGGGCTGGATCATTTTTTGTTGTGGAAGACTTGTCTGGGCATTGCAGAATGTTTAACAGCATCCTTGGTCTCTACACACTGGATGTCAGTAGCACTCCCCTCCTACGTCCTGACAACCAAAACTATCTTTAGATATTATCCAATATCCCGGGGGGACAAGATCAGCCGCTACACCCTTGAAAAAGGCTGTTCTAGAGGAGAGGAGCTCATTCATACCAAGTGAGAGATGGAGCCTGAATATCCACTCTAAGCCAACAGAAGTGGATTTGGTTTTTAGTGTACCTGTGGCCTCCATGTGGAGAGGAAGACAGCTCATAAATAAGCAATTGCCTATCAGGAACATGCTTATAGCTTCATATGTTCATGAAAATTGCTAAATGTTAAACTGCTAAATTTATAGGATATGCTTTCTATTGATCTAAGGAAATGTTCGTAGATAACACTTGATATAAAGGTTCCATGCACAAACGGGTTTTGAATATCGTTTGTTGAATAGGATAGCTGTTGATAGCCTTATCCAAGCACTTAGTTCGCTAATGTGCACTGTGAATCTCCATATATGTAGGCTATCCCCCAAACTTATCTGATCACACTTTAGGAAAAATTATGGCATTATAAAGTATAATGGCAGGGGTTAATTTTTACGGTTTTTTATATCTTATCTTGGAGTGCTACCTTCCAGAGCAATTCCACACACGCTTTTATCGAATCCTGAAAAGGACATGGTAGGGAGTTGTCTCAACAGCAAGTCTTTCTGATTCTGTGTCCACAGCTTCTTTAATGCCGTAGACTCTGTGCAGAATACCAATCAATATTTAGTTGTTTAGTTCATAATTTTTATTTGTCTTTGTTCCAGTACTGGTTTCACATGCCATAGAAACATTTTACATGCCAAATAAGCTACCAAGGCCATGTTGATGTCATATAGATGTGTTTACTATTATTGCTATCAACATTATTGATGTCTGATAGGTAAGGTTCTTGAGACATGCGTGTGGATACATATATACACATGCTCAGTGGAGATGAGGAAACAAAATTACAAGTGCCAAAGATTCTCAGTATTGAAAGGCACAGGAGTGTACACCTGTATTTCTGCTTTACAAAGAAGCAGTTCTGATTTCTCTACTTTGCGATCCTTTCTACATTTCCTTCCTCCCCCTAAAAAAAATAAATAAATGTTGATTCTCCCTGAATTGGTTTTTCATGTATTTATAATGTATGTGAGCTCGGCGTATTTCAACAGCAAATGTGAATCCCATCTGAAATTATATTTGGTGATAATTTGAAAGAGTATTTCCTACAAAACTAATAAACAAATAAACAAATCAGTTTGATCCATTGGGCAGATAAGATTGAGAAGAGAGGCGTTTTTTTTTTTTTTTTTTTTTAATGAAACAAAAATTCATTTTCGGTGTGGAAGTTCTTCTTGTGGAAGGAGCGCATAGAGAATTTCTGTGACCTGTTTACGGCTCTGAACCGCTTTCATGTAGCACGTTTCCCTGGCTGAGAGCTAAAAGAGAGTAGAGTGAATCTCAGTGGATCAATTAACAGAGGGACCTGTCCTTCAACAGCAGAAGATCTATTTCAGGATTTGCATATCACTGAAAAAAATTACAAAGCTGAGATAAATACAAGCCCGATAATAACTCACTGCAGACTTGGCTCCATTCCTAGATTTCCTTGGCTGTTTGTCCTAATAAAGTGTCTCCGTGGCACTTAGGGCAGGAAGGTTATTAGTAGCTGTCAATCAAAGGAGGGAGTAGCATCAGCAGGAGGAGGAAGAGAAGAGAGGTGACATTCATCCTCTCTTCTCACTGATATTGGGTATAAAAGTCATTCAGAGCAAGTGGCTAAAAAGGGACAGGTCCCTCTTCATCCCCATGGAAAAAAAGAAAAGCTGCCTTGGTTACCAACAATTTAATAATAAAACGAAATACATCAATCATCTTCTTTTCTACCTTATTGATGCCTGAACATCCATTAATTCTGAGGAAATGAAGGACATATGAAAGAGATCTTCATGGGAGACTCTTGACTTAATATTGTTTTCTTATGTTTTCATGCAATGCATACATATCAAGGCTTAAAATTAAAGAAGAATATTTTCACCATTATCAGACACCTCTGGGTTGTTGTTTTTTTTTTTTAAATGTTAAAATTTTTCTTCATGCATAACAAGTGAAAGCCCTGAGAAAAAAGAAATCATGAACAAAACAGGTTTTCTTGGTTCATTTAAATCAGATGTGATGATTTAGACTTTACCAAGTTGATACTCAAAGCCTACCAATATAGCAATTAATTGATACTTTAAAGGTCTTTAATTTACTGTCTATATTCTTAATTAAAGAATATCTACTGCTTGAGCACATTGTCTCTCTATATGCATATTTTCATAAGTAACAGAGTCCATAGAGTGCTAATTGATATCCTGGTCTCCAGACAATACTTTACTAAATGAAATGACAATTATAACCAATTAAAATTCACTTTACATACTACTTCACCTATTTGGTATGTATTATGCATGAAGACAGAGAGTACATTGCCTCACTGCTCAGGATTTCTGTGTGTCTTGGAAATTGATGGACAGCTCCAAGATCTTCCTTTTAGTGCATTTTTTTCTCCCTAAACCAGGGGTCACTTGGGGGCTTATCAGAAACTCTATGTTTTGATGTTTCTTAGATTAAAGAGCTAATAAGAGCTGTTATTTGTTGCAGATAGAGGTGTTTTTTTTTTTCATATTTGCCTAACGTACATCAAGAGCACTCCTCTACAGAATCATTCTCGTGATGAGAAGAGATTTTGTTTTATTATTATTAAATATACTACTGTCTCATTACATATCCAATCCTCTGGCTCCTAGCTGCAAGATATCCTGCGTAGATACTATTCATATCTACTCCTTGTGATAACAGTTATGTGTTAACCTGTTGCTCTTTACACAACCAAACTTAGAATTTTCAAATTTTGCATTATTATGTAAAGGCCGAGCTGACCTTGAACTAGTATCAAAAGACACAGAGTATGTGACCAGAAGGATAGCACTTTCTGCTTATTGAAGCACTGTCTGCTTATTGAAGAAAAGTGATCTCCATTGCTTGTCATTTCTCTTTTTAAAATGTTCAAATCTGAAATAATCCAAAAAAAAAAAAAAAACCCCACATTATGAAAGACAGGAATAAAAACAGAAACTCTGGGACAAAAATCATAATATCCTAAAATTAAGAAAGGATTTCTAATTTTTTAATAAACATTTCTGAATAAGTGATCAGTTCTCCTAGGGAATCCACATTTGTGTCTCTGTCCTCTTTGATTATTGTCCTTTGAATATATGCTGCCTTCTTACAGGAAGATAAGATCCTTTTAAAAATGCTTTTTAACTAAAGAATATTCTGATGTGTTGAGAAATGTACAGTTCTACTGTCAATAATGTTACCTGGTATTTTTTATTCTCACGGTGAGTCCCAAATCATAATGTTTTCATAATCTTGATTTTTACTCACCTATTTGCATAGCTCCTGCATTTGGCAAACGAATTTCTGAGCAACAAGTGTGTGGTGAATTTGTCAGAAATTCTGGATTCTAAGGGGTTGGAGCTGTAAACTGTTTAGATATAAATTACTTTGCAAAAGCATGAACAATGGAAAAGGCAACACAGTTGCAACTTATAAAAACATTTTCTTGATTTAGAAAGCCTAACTGCACTCTCTACGATTATGCTTATATTTGTTTGTTGGATTTTCATTTGTAATGAGAGGTCAGATTGATTATCAAAAAAAGAAAGGAAAGAAGAAAGAAAGAAAGAAAGAAAGAAAGAAAGAAAGAAAGAAGACAGGCTTTTGAAATTTGGCTTCAGTTTGTAAAACATTTGCCTTGAAAATATACCTGCATTAGTAAATATTAATCTTATTCAGAATCTTCCATCAATCTTGACTTATATTTGTAGTAGGATTTATGATTAAAATATCATTCTCATTTGCAACATTTTTATTCCAGAATGTTAGATTTCAACAATTATGAAACAGGCTGCCAACTTTAGATATAATAGAAAAATAACTTCCAAATAGTGCTTTCTAATCAATTTTTAAAATTCCACATACAAAGTCATGCCTATATTGCATATATACTGATAAATGAATATAATATATTATAAATTCCATTTTATAATCGTGAGTTTCCATTTTTATAATATATTTTTCTACCTTCCCTTCCTTAGTGACTTCCTTTCTTTGTTCCTTTCTTCTGACATACTACATCTTATACTCTGAACCACTGAATTTTAAAACATGGATTAATATCAATAAAATTGTTGAAAGCCATTTTTGTTTGTCATTTTGACTAAACTTCCTGATGAAGCAATGGGAACTTTACTACTTACTAAGCCCTGTTTTGTAGACTGCTATATTTAATTTGCAGTAAAACACACCTTTTCCCTAAGAATAATAAATTTCTGATATTTTTCCTTAAATTTAAAGTGTTTGCATTTTTTTCTTACTTTTTAATATATTAACTATCACTAAACATTCCTTAGGTGCAAAGATGATTGCATAATATATTTTTGCAATTATGAAGATTGATTTTTCACTAATTTTTTTTTTTTTTGGTTTTGTTTTGGTTTGTTTTTTTAGAAAAGTTGTTTTGTGCAGTAAATGAAGTGCCAATGCAGACAAATGTAACCAACATTAAGCTGGCCAATAGAATTCAACAAACTGCTAAGGTCATTAATATAATTTGTTTTGGCACTGTTACATTTCCTAGTGCTACTCTGAGTAGTTTGCTGGGCACATCAATTTGTTTTCAGCTATTGTGAAATTGGATATCTTGGCTTTCATCCAAAGCACCCTCTCAATTTGCATATCTTTGTTATCATTTCAGGTTCTCAGAACATACTGTGGACTATCACACCATCTGCACCAAGATCCTCACATCCAAACACAAATTAAAAATGAAACTGTAAAATTTGCAAGGAAACAATACAGACCTTTTATCTCATTCTCCCTCTGTTCATTTTCAAAAGAGAAACTTGCTTGTAGCCAAGCATAGCAAAAAAGGCTTTTATTAATTGGACTGGCATCAAGCATGCATACATAAAATTGTTTATTTTTTCCCTATAAAGGGGTTGCCTGACATAAAAGGGTCTTTGAAGATGACATTCAGATTTTGACATTTGCATGATATTGTATAAATATCAGAGGTAGGGGACTTTTCTGACAAACCAGATGGGTCAAAAAAAAAAAAAAAAAGAAAAGAAAAAGAAAGAAAGGCACTGCCATAGAAAGATATTAGTCCTTTACTTAAAGGATATTAACTTCTCCTCTAAACTAGAAATTATTAAGCAAGAAAAACAAACATATTTGTTACCAACTAGAGCTTTTATTTTATTTTTTTAAAAGAGAATTCTGATCCTGGGAAAATATGAAGTTTATTTCTGAGATATTTTCCATATTTCAATTAAAAGCATATAATGTAATTGAATCTTGGCCTTCTGAGTGCTATAGTAATTAAGTTTTACTGTTGAACTCATTACTACTGGATGGTCTTATTTCTGATTGTAGGTTGGGCATCGGAATGTTTTTGAAGGATGGAAGGGCACTCTGGGTCCTTATATTCATCAACATCTGGATCATGCAGGCATAGCTTTTTTACTTCCCTTTGTGATTTCTGAATGCAGATGCAGGCCAGCTGTAATTTCTCACAATAACAAGAGTGTCCCTTCCAATCCCCATCAGTAGATTTGTACATTTAAAATAGGAAGAAAAAGAAAGAAAAAGAAAGAAAGAAGAAAGAAAGAAAGAAAGAAAGAAAGAAAGAAAGAAAGAAAGAAAGAAAAGAAAGAAAGAGAAAGAAAAAAGAGAGAGAAAAAGAGAGAAAGAGAGAGAGACAGGGAGAGAAAGACCGTGTAGGTGGCCCTTAGGGGCAAAAGCAAGAGGGAAGGGAGGAGAGAGGCAAGGAGATTTGCTGATGGTGTACTTCCATATGGATTTCAAATGCCAGCAAAAGGAATCTCCTCCATCTGAGTGTATAATAGAATAGCACAAATTTGATTAGACTGCTTGACCCTTATATCATCTAAGAATCAGACACAGTCAGCAAGTTGTGTAAAAAAGTCAGTTGATGTGTTCCGCCTTCAGCATAGCCCATCATTCTTCCGGCCCCTGCTGCCTACACAGTGGTTTTCTAACACCGTAGCAATCATACTCATCTCAGTGTTTATGATGGACCTCCTGGAGACACATCTGTATAGTTCTCTTTGGGAGTCTTGCCTTGAATAATATTACCTATGTTCCAGAAGAGTCCAAAATTGAAAGAAAAACACATTCTCCCAAAACAATGGTCAGTGAATTGGTGTGAGTTTTGCTCACATGTGGGCTGGGTTGAAGGTCCATCAATGAAGACTACAGATGAGGAGGGTCCTGGATAACCTGGAGGCCCTTTCACATATGAACAGCTCATCATTTCAACTTCTTAAAGTCATCAGTTACACTGTCACCAAGTTCTTTCTCTTAGCTGAAAGTCCTCTCGTCTTTATTTCCCATATAAAACTATGCTTCTCTTCAACTTGCACCTTTTTCCAGAAGTCTTTTTTTTTTTAATCTACATAATCACAGAGAGAGAGAGAGAGAGAGGCAGAGACACAGGCAGAGGGAGAAGCAGGCTCCATGCACTGGGAGCCTGACGCGGGGATCCCGGGTCTCCAGGATCGCGCCCTGGGCCGAAGGCAGGCGCCAAACCGCTGCCACCCAGGGATCCCCCTTTTTCCAGAAGTCTTTTTTTTTTTTAAATTTATGATAGCCACAGAGAGAGAGAGAGAGAGAGAGAGAGAGAGGCAGAGACTCAGGCAGAGGGAGAAGCAGGCTCCATGCACCGGGAGCCCCATGTGGAATTTGATCCCGGGTCTCCAGGATCGCGCCCTGGGCCAAAGGCAGGCGCCAAACCACTGGGCCACCCAGGGATCCCCCTTTTTCCAGAAGTTTTATAGCAACTTCTCTCTCTTGACCAGACAATCTAAATTTTACTTCCAAGATACCTTCACATAGTGACCTTATTCTCTTCATTTACTTCCAAGATACCTTTACACAGTGCCCTTATTCTTATCATTCTCAGTGACTCCTTGCCCACCATTCCCCCTTCCCAAATTCCTCTCTTTAGATTCTTTCTGTTTTAAATAAAATTAACAGGAAATGCCTGTGGTGCGTGAAATCACATGGATAGTAGAATCAAAGTACCCTAGTTCTACTTAAGTAAGTCCCTCTTCACATGGCCTTGTGGTCTCTTTGCAGCTGGGTGGGTGTGGAGACTCAGTTCACAGCTAGATAGACCCTCCTGGGAACAGGGATCAGAGCATTGCCTGCTTGAGTGGGTGGGAATCCCAACTTTCTGTTGGGGATCAATAGAGATACAGTACTGCCAAACAGGTTCTATGTTGTTAGGCCCACCTTCTACTAGGGGGAATGAGCTTTTCTTGGACCATTTTTTTTTTCATGCTTGTTGTTGGTTCTGATTGGCAGCTCCTACAGCTTCCTATCCAGGGTATGTGGGGGAAATAAAGAACCCCAGGGAACTTGTTGCCCATTATTTCTCAAATCTGAAGCTTCCTGAACGGTCTACCTTCTTTCCACCTTTCAGAGGTCTTCTTGGTTGGTTTGCTGTGTTATGTCCAGCATTGTAATTATTAGAGGAAGGACTGAGGGGAATGGGGCATTTTGGGATAACTTCCTATTCATTTTCTCCACCCTTGGTCTTCTGTTCTACTATGTTTGAATTATTGTGTTAACTGTATCACTGTTAAAGCTGTACTGATTCTCAAAATGTGCCAAGTGCCATTCATTCCTGTAAATCAAACACAATTTTGTATCTTTCATGCGAAACTAAATTCTAAAATCTTTATCTTTCCTATTTCCTTCTTCCTTATCATTTTGCCTTTCATCTTCCTCCTCTAGCCTTTAGTGCTAATTGCCTCCAGTACTGTTTCCACTAGTGCTGATTATCCATCTATATTTTCACTTAAAACACCAACTTCTTACTTTTTAAATAAAACAAACAAATTAGGGTGCCCAGATAGCTGAGGAGGTTAAGTGTCCCCACTCTTGATTTCAGCTCAGGGCATGATCTCAGGGTCGTTAGAAAGAGCCCCATGTGGGGCTCCACAATGAGCATAAAACCTGTTAACATTCTCTCTCCCTCTCCCAATACCCCTCTCCCAATCTAAAAAAAAAAAAAGTGAGGGAGGAACTTAAACAATATCTACTAATTCTATGAATGCTGCCAATGAAGCTTATTAACATCATGGCCACGTAATACTCCCAGTTGCAGAAACAACCAAAGTACCATTGCTAATAATATTGTGAATATCCAACTTCCTAGACAATTAGAGGAAAGAAACCACACTCAGTAAGTATTTACTATATACCAGGGACTGCATTTATTGTTGTTGTTTTACTTCTTCCAACTTAGAAGGACTTTTCAATTAATAATAAATTTTAATCTCTGACAATGGCTGCTATGAAAAAGAGAAGTTAATTTTTGTCTCCTAGCTGTACTTAATGAGAATAGCCAGATATCATGAAGATCCTCTATGCTTTACAATTTATGACTTTGAGCTCTAAGATCTATATACTTCAGTCTAAGGAAACAGTATCTCAAAACAACTATTTGAAAGTAAAAAATTGTAACCCATTAGCTGATTTTATTTGGTTTGTAAAACAGCAAAATAAAGATCTGAGCCTTTTTCAGGCAGCAAAGAAATTTATGATTTTAGCATAATAGAAAAATAGATCTTTGTCTAATATTTTTTAATATATAGATCCACAAATGATTTTGTCTGTATGTAACCAATTTGGAAAGAAAAACACAAATTATTCAAATAAGCACAACATAAATAGGCAATGTTGTAATTTGGCAAACTTCACAATTAAAGTACATTTTAATGTCTGATTTTTGTGCCAGACAAGTTACCTACGGGCCAAAGCCATTAAACAAAGCTTTAAAAGACATTCCATAACACTGCAAGTCATAACAATGAATAGGCACTAAATATTACTACCTATATGTCTAATAACACAGCCAAATCAGTAGTTCTTATAAAGCAGAAACTATAGGAGTTGCACAGAGAAAAACACTGCAACCATAGGAAACTAAACTAAATACACTAAAAATTTAAAAAGGATATAGAACAGAGAAAAATAATGTAAACTGCACAGATGAGCCTCACATGTAATTTAATATTCCAAAAACTCAGGTACAAAAGTTAAAATTAACTTTAAAATAGATTTAATTTATCCAAATTATTTTTATTTTATTTTATGTAATAAATTAAAAGAATTATTAGTAACATATTTTTATTTGTTCATATTAAGTCTTTAAGATTTGATTGGTATTTTATACTTACAGCAGATCTCCATGTGGACAAACCACATTTCAAGTACTCCCCAACCATATGAATTAAGTTTCATAATCGATAAAATAAATCACATATATGCATGCATATATTGAAACTCTGATAATGGAGAACAAAGCTTCTCTTCAAGTGTACATGGAGCATTCATGAGTTAAACTATTTGATAGACCATAAAGACCGTGTCATTTACGTTTGAGAAATAAAAATAATAAAATTAAATAAAAACAATAAAAATAACATACTCTGATCCCAATGCCATAAAAAAGAAATTAGTAACAATAACCAACACACATGCACACATGTCTACCTACCTGGAAACTATACAGAAGATGAAAATTAAAAAAAAATTAGACTCACTATTAAAGAACTCCTAGACCAAAAGGGAAGTACAAATGGAAACTGAGGATCAACTAGAAAATAATATTAATAGATACATTTGACATCAGAGTCCATGGACCACAAGTGATGGAGGACTCAGAGAGTTCAAAGCACTGACTATTTAGAATAATAAAAATGAGAATAAATGGAATAAGTTTCCTATTCAAAAATATAAGAAAGAACACAATAAAGGAAAGGAAACCAGAAGGAAGTAAGAGATAATGAAGTAGTTACTGAGAAATTATTGAAAACATAGAAAACCAATGAATGAGAGCAAATGTTGGTTCTTTGAAATATCAATGGATCAACCAAATAAGTAGCTATTCAATCCATACAGGAGAGAAAGCACAAATAAACAAAAAAAATTTAAATATCAAGGAGGACATAGCCAGTGCATTACTGGATATTAACCCCAAAAATATAGATGTAGGAAAACATGCATCCCAATGTTCATAGCAACAAACATGTTCCACAATAGCCAAACTGTGGAAGGAGCCATGATGTCCTTCCACAGATGAATGGATACAGAAGATGTAGTATATATCAGGGAAATATTTCCCAGCCATCAGACAGGATGAATACCCACCATTTACATCGACATGGATGGAACTGGAGGGTATTATGCTGAGAGAAGTCAAAAAAGACAATTATCATAGGGTTTCACTCATACGTGGAATATAAGAAATAGTGAAAGGGACCATAAGGGAAAGGAAGGAAAATAAGTGGGGAAAAATTAGAGAGGAAGACAAAACATGAGAAACTCCTAACTCTGGGAAACAAAGGGTTGTAGAAGGAGAGGTCAGTGGGGGATGGGGCAACTGAGTGACGCGCATTAAGGAAGGCACATGATGAGATGAGCACTGGGTGTTATACTATATTTTGGCAAATTGAATTTAAATCAAATGTTTAAAAAATACCAAGGAGGAAGTAATATTGTAAACAAATGAAATTAAAAACAATACAAAGCAATAACAACAAAAAATAAAGAAATGAAATTTCAAATACATATATGTAAAAGAAGCTGTTTGTACAAATTTACTCAAATGAATTTGAAAACCTAGATAAAGAGATAAGTTTCTAGGAAAATAGAATTTAGCAGAACAACCATAGTGGAAATAGGACATTTAAGCTCATTGATATCCACAGAAAGAAGAAAATGTAAAAGTAAAATATTTTTGATAAGCCAAGATGATTTCATATGGAAATTTTACCAAACCTGTAAAGACCAGAGGACATAATATTGCTTAAAATATTTCATATGATATAAAAAAAGTGTTTATTGTTTAAATGGATTGTTGATGACAAAGACTACATATGTTGCAAAATCTGACAGAGATTGAATAAAAGAACAGTGAAAAACAATCTCACTTAACAGTAATGAAACATTTTTTAAAGATTTATTTATGTATTTTAGAGAGAGTGAGCAAATGGGGAGGGGCAGAGGGAGAGAGAGACAATCCCAAGCAGGCTACATGCTCAGCATGGTACCCAATGTGAGGCTTCATCTCACAACCCTGAGATCATGACCTGCGCTGAAGTCAGGCTGCTCAACCAACTGAACCACACAGGCACCCCAGTAATAACACATTTTATGAACTCCTTCCCCAAAAAACAAAAGCCAAAGGTAATGATAAAGTATTTAAAAAGTTTAATATCCTTTATATATTAAAAAGCTGCTAAAATTGTTAAGATAAAGGCCAACAATTCCTTGAGTAAATAAGATAGGCAAAGATGAGTCAAAGGCAAATTAATACAAATAACCTTTGAACTCTGAATACACACCCAACCTCACTAATAATAAAAGAAATGTAACTCTACAGACATGGAGGAGTCTGTTACCTTACTCCAATGGTACCTCAGGGAGGAATGCTTATTTCTCCTACGTTACCAGCAAAAATGCAAAATGGTACAGCCCCTGTGGAGAGTTTGGCAGTGTCTAACAGCATGAAATATACACTTAGTCTGTGATTCAGCAATCCTGCTTCTAGGATTCAATCCCAAAAATACATCTGCAAAAATAAAATAGAACAAATGTATAATTTTATTAAATGTGGCATTATTTTTATTAACAAAAGATTACCAATTCAAATGTCCATCCACGGAGCTGGTTAAATAAACTATGGTATATTTACCTATGAGAATATTATGCAGCTAAAGAAAGGAATAAAAAAGATTTGCATATACTGATATGGAGTGATTTGCAGAATACATTCTAAAGTAAAAAAAAAATCAAGAAATAGAAAATGTATATATTTCCCCACCTTCTGTGTAAGAAGGGGAAAAAACAAAACAAAACAAAACAAAACAAAACAAACAAACAAACAAATATATATATATATATATATATATATATATATATATATACTCTCTCTCTCTCTCTCTCTCTCTCTTTAGATAAGCCAAGATGATTTCATATGGAAATTTTACCCAACCTCTGGTAAAGACCAGAAGACATAATATTGTTTAAAATATTTCATAAGATATATGATATCAAGAGAGAGAGAGAGAGAGCAAATGGGGAGGGGCAGAGGGAGAGAGAGATAATCCCAAGCAGGCTCCACGTTCAGCATGGTGCCCAAGGCGAGGCTTCATCTCACAACCCTGAGATTATGACCTGAGCTGAAATCAGGCTGCTCAACCAACTGAACCACCCTGGAACCCCAGTAATAACACATTTAAAATAATCTCGAGGGGGGGGGGAGAGTAATATTGTAAACAAATGATATATGTAGATATATATTGTAAACAAGTGGAGAGAGATTATTATTAAAAGTACTGAATTGTGTATCTATTAAATAAATAGGTAAATGATATATTTTCCCTGTACTAATCTTGAGATAAATGGGCCTCATATAGCTACTGATATGATACAGTATGCAGTGCACAGCACCAACTATGAAGCATTCTTCCCCTCTCAGAGCATATTTGAATTTCAATCTAATAAAGCCTTAGTTCTATCTTCCAATTCACTGATACTTCTGGGCTGCAAGAACAAGCCAGAGGTCTTCATGAAGTAACAGAAATACATGGAAACATGACCTATTTCCCTAGCATAGTTGATCTGATTTCTTCAACAAGTCAATAATATGAAAACAAATTAATAATAAGGAAGGGGATAATATTTTAATTAAAAGTTACTTAAAAGTAACTGAGGAGATTCCAGTGGTCCCACTAGAAAATGGACCAGAAAATGTCCCAGAATGAATCTTTATTTTGTTAAACATGCTAATTGCATTGGAGTTATAAAATAAAATATTGTTTGTTTTGAGATGCATACTGAAGTTCTGGGTGGGGGTGGTTGAAGTGATATGGTATTTGGAGTTTCCTTTCAAAGCAAACAAACCAGAAAAACAAACACAGCACATATTTTTATGACTGTTAAGCTTGGTGATAGGTAAATGATCGATCTTCATATTTTTAATATTTGTTTACATGTTAAGATTTGCCTAACAGGAATGAAAGAAAAATAAAAGGAAAAATTGTAGGAGAAACCAATATGGTACTATATTAGGCCACCAAACAATCAAACCATGGAACAGTCATGGCAAAAAAAAATTAAGTTTCTTCTCCAGCTTGCAAGTCTGGAGAAACCTGGACAGCGCCACAAGTTTTATCTTAGGCCTGGGCTGAAATAGCAGGAGTGTATTGGATGGGCTCATTCTTCTCATGATGGAGGATGATGCTCTATTAGAAGCAAGCAAAGACGTACAGTCCTTCCTTGGCTCCAGCTCAGAATTGGAACTGCCACTTCTTCCATATTCTATTGGCCAAAGCAATATGCATGCCCAAGCCCAGCCAACATCCCTGGGGCAGGAACATTCGCTCTTTCCAGGGAAGTTTGGGCAGAGATGGTCCTGATAGCAGGGCAAGAGAGAGAACTCATTGATCAACAATCTTCCACAGGGTGGTACCTGATTGGCTCAGTTGGTTAAGAAACCAACTCTTGGGGGATCCCTGGATGGCTCAGCAGTTTAGCTCCTGCTTTTGACCCAGGGTGTAATCCTGGGGTCCCGGGATTGAGTCCCACTTCAGAATCCCTGCATGGAGCCTGCTTCTCCTTCGGCCTCTCTCTCTCTCTCTCTCTCTTTCTCTGTCATGAATGAATAAATAAAATCTTAAAAAAAAAAAGAATCAAACTCTTGATTTCAGCTGAGGTTATGATCTTGCAGTCATAAGATGGAGCCCTATGTCAGGTTCCACACTCAGCTCAGAGTTTGTTTGAGATTCTCTCCTGCTGTCCCTCCCCCTGCTTGCACACACTCTCTCTCTCCTTCTCAAATGAATACATAAATTAAAAAAAAAAAAAATCTAACACAGAGAATGAAGTTCAGAGTTTGATTTTGATTTAAGGCATGCCTTTCAGCTCAAGTGTAGGAGCAAAGTAGATAGTTAAATATAGGAGTCCGGATTTCAAGGAAGAGTTTGGAATAGAGATGGAATTTTTAATATCAACTTACTATTGCTTTCCCTGAATTGCCTCGATATTTTGGTATTAAATATTAAGAAAGCATATTGACAAGACTAATTATGGATATTTTCC